>NW_024742161.1:607500-612500 GCF_018991925.1 Homarus americanus
TCAAGGTCTGAATCGGAGCATATGTCGAACGTCGGGATCCAGACATGTTACTGATCACTCATACCAGACACTGATCAACCGAGCACCGCCCCCTTTCATCAACACAGACAGAGAGACAGACAGACGGGGCCCAAACGACATAGATACTTCAAAACACGTCGTAGTTAATTAGAGAGAGAGACAGCATGTTAACTTAAGACTGATGCCTTACTGGGGGTGTGTGTGTGTGTGTGTGTGTGTGTGTGTGTGTGTGTGTGTGTGTGTGTGTGTGTGTGTGTGTGTGTCTAAGAGAGACCCCTGATTATCTCTCAAGCCTTTAACAGGACACTATAACACGACCTTACAAGAATACACATACTAAAATACTACACCTTACACCTTATACCTTACACCTTATACTCACATAACACATCACTCCATTACTACCTTTGGAAAATTTGGGGAGGATGTGTTTTAAGTGTCTGGGCCTTATTCTCGGGCTTATAAGAGGATGTTGAGGGTCTTATCTACTGTTGTTGTGTTTAGTTCATGATGACAAATATACTGTAATAGATTGTATGTAGTTGTTTTGATTGTATTTCTGTTCTTGTTCGAGTCTTTTTTTTTTAGGTTTTAGATTTTTTTTTTCAGCCACTTTTTTTTTTTTTTTTTTTTTACCTCATAAACTCAGATATTTTTATTATGTTTCGTTTGTCTGTTCGTTTCTGTCCGTCCATCCGCCCGTCTGACCGTTTCTGTCCGTCCGTTTATCAACAGTTACGATAAACAACATCTACTCCGAAACTGGTGAACCGATTCTCATCAAACATTGACTTGTAGTTTGTTTACATCAACGTGTACAATAAGTGGTTGCTCTTACCCTTAAAATAAAGGTCTGTTATCCTTCAGTAAGTTCTTTGGATGTCAGTCAGTCAGTCAGTCAGCCAGTCAGTCAGTCAGTCAGTCAAGGTAGGTGGGCATTTGGCTAACTAACGCAGCCATACGAAAGAAAAGTCATACTTACAAATAAATCAGTGGAGGTGAAACAACGAACTATAAACAAGAGCATACGGTTAAAAAAAATCAAGAGCCAACGAAAGAGAAGAGAAGGAACAATGAGCGATGAGAGGAACAAGTACAAAACACGGCAACACGACCCTCAGAGGTTAGAGGTCAGCTGGTTAAGGAGGAGGTGGTGGGGGAGGCAATGACTAAAGATTGACCCAGTATGGAGAACCTTTCCTATTTGTGTTTCTCTCACTAACTCTGTGTGTGTGTGTGTGTGTGTGTGTGTGTGTGTGTGTGTGTGTGTGTGTGCTGTATATGTACTGTATATGTATTATCCTATGTATTTGCGTTCGGTGGCTTAACCTGAGTACAGCGCCATCGTATACTCGAAGGAACAGAGAGTCGTAGTCCAAAGGGTTAAAGCATCGAAGGAAGTAAGTCAGGGATTTAAGTCATTTTACTCATGGACTCAAGCCATCGTACTCATTGTGGTTAAATTCTCTCGACAAATGAAGTGATCTACTGTACTCGGGGTAATGGCATCATATTGTAAAGGTTGGCGGTAGATCTGGATAAACAAATCAAATGAAATCCTCTACTTTTATTTCTCCTCTTGTGTCTCCTCTTCTTCCTGCTCTTCCACTTCCTCCTCCTCCTCCACTTCCTGTTTCTCCTTTTCCTCCACTTCCCTCTCCTCCCTCTTATCCCTTCCTACTACTACTTCTGCTCTTCCTGTCATTCTTCAACCTCGATCTTCTCCTCCTCCTCATACTTGTCTTCTTGTCTTCTTGTCTCTTCCTGGCGGAGGGGGTCAGAGAAGGTTATAACACGGGACCAATTCTCTCCCACGAAAAATCAACTAAACCGTGGTTCCTACACTCGCCCTGAGACACGCCACCACAAACAATGAACCAACCGAGGATCGCCTCTCATCACCCTCCGGCCAGTTTATCTGTATAAGTGATCACCAGTTTTTACCAGTGACAGTTTTTCCCCCCCGGAGCCACTCACTCCACTCTGGCATCACTGTCGTCACCACTATGGTCACCACACACTCGATGGTGTTACTCATATTGACACAGACACACACATTCTTAATATTCTTTTTTGTTGTGATTTTTGGTATAGATGACACTGACGATGTCTTTCTCCCAATGAAATTTATTCACGATAATGATACTGCAATATTATTTATTTATTTTGGTGGTAAGGGAGGTGTGGTGACCAAGGTCTGATTATAATGATAATAATAATAATATTGACAGTAGTAGAAGTAGTAGTAATAATGATGAAAGGGATGATGATGATGATGGGGATGATGATGATAATGATGGTGATGATGATGATGATGATGATGATGATGATGAAAATGATGATGATGATGATGATGATGATGATGATAATGATGATGATGATAAGTTGATATGTTTTGTTTTTTTACTCGTTGTCAGAAATACGTCCTGGTTGAGTTGTTATAACAGCTGTGATTTTATTGGTACACATCATAACATCTCTCTAGTGAAGAATATTATGGCTGGATGGATACCTCGTTTTTAGGTCCTGTTTTTTTCTGAATTTTCATATACCCCCTCCCCCCCCTAGATCTGAAGTGTATCCTGGATGAGGGAGTGTAGAGGTAGGGTCGTGATGGTCTGTCTGTCTGTCGGTGGGTATTTATTTTTACACAATATGTAAAGTTATATTAACAGTTTGGTCTCGGTGTGAAATTTAACTAAAACTGATTCTCTTGGTACCTGGGGTTATGGTCAGGTTGTATGCGATTGATAAATTTAAGTAGCCGTAGGAGAGTTTATAATGTGACCAGTATTTAACAATCCCGTCCTTACCTGACCTGGCTTATACACAATGCAAGTATGTTTTCATCACTCTCTTAATAAAGCAATAAACATGAATCAAATATGTGATTAGGTTTAGTTAGTTTAAAGTTTAGAGACAAGTAGGTGAAATTAGATTATCAACTTTACATTTGGGTGACAATTACTTCATAGTCTAACTTGGGTAATGTAACGAGTGGTGGGCTGGGTGCTTCACTAACAGTAGTAAACTTGGGAACACAGATCATAACATGAACACAAACAGCTCTCCACGCCCATGGTTTGTTTTTTTTGGGGGTGACCTATTGAAGTTATGACCTGAAGGATGGAGGGAGGGAAGAAAGGAAGGAAGGAGGGAGGGAGAGAGAGAAGGAAGGAGGGAGGGAAAGAAGGTGGGAAGGAATGTGTACTGCATCTATGTATCCATCGTAGGGTCGAAGAACTCATCTGAGACAAAAAAGTTTATTCAGTTAACGAGGAGAATGAGACAAAGTGATCCACGCTTGTAAAATGATTCCTATAGAGAAGGTGTGAATGAGTGTAGCGTGTGACAGTGTTATGGTTGTCCCTCCTGCTGACACACACTGGTCTGGGAGATGATATGTAGATCATAGTTGGTGGGCGTTAATCTACCATCCATGCAGGGACCCTTTATACCACACTGGCCAATAAGCTAGGCTGGTTGAAGTAAGTGTGTCAGAACTTACTTGAGTCACTTACATGTACTATGGAGGAAGGTTATTTAGAGACGACGAGAACATCTACCTTAATTGTGTTTAGTAATTGGTAGTAAGTGAACAGCTCTTGTTAGGGTAGAGTGTCTATGTAATTCTGATGCAGTATTGAACTTCATTACTCTGCTTTAGTTTAGGTTACCCAGTTAGGGATGGTCTTATACAGTATGTACAGCTGTGAGAGGAAATATTACTCTACGAAGTTTTGACAATTCAGGTCCCGATGTTTACACTCTTGGGGATGGTGGCTCTACTGTGCACTATGTATTGACAGCTGTGTGTTCCAGTGGTGTTGGTTGGTGTGGTGCTGGTGGTGTGGTGCTGGTTGGTGTGGTGTGGTGCTGGTGTGCTGGTTGGTGTGGTGCTGGGGGTGTGGTGCTGGTGGTGTGGTGCTGGTGGTGTGGTGCTGGTGGTGTGGTGCTGGTTGGTGTGGTGCTGGTGGGTGGTGGTGCTGGTGGTGTGGTGCTGGTTGGTGTGGTGGTGGTGCTGGTGTGCTGGTTGGTGTGGTGCTGGGGTGTGGTGCTGGTGGTGTGGTGCTGGTGGTGTGGTGCTGGTGGTGTGGTGCTGGTTGGTGTGGTGCTGGTGGTGTGGTGCTGGTGGTGGTTTTTACTTCTTAATTTCCCTGATTCTAACCTAACCTAACCTAACCTACCTTAAATCCTGACCTACCTTAAAACCTGAATTAAACCAAAGATTTCTTAGTCTAACCTAAAAACTTGTCTTGCCTAAACTTGTCTCACTGTCAGAACCTCCAGGTAAGATGTTGCTAATTTTACGTGTACCTGCGTGAGTCATTGAGATTTTAATTATTAGGTTTGGTGTACCGCGTATGTCATCTTTTGTTGAAAACTACGGTGTATAACGTGTATATTCCTCGTATTGGTCAAGGCTACGGTGTATAACGTGTATATTCCTCGTATTGGTCAAGGCTACGGTGTATAACGTGTATATTCCTCGTATTGGTCAAGGCTACGGTCATACACACTCAGGACACTATAAGTTGTGTGTCGTGTTGCCGTGGCTTGGTGTTTATTGGTCCCCCTCCCCGCCGCCGCCCCGTGACGCTGCTGCTGGTTCAGAATAACGCCCGCCAGCGTCCCATGATATGTGTGTCGGATTCCACCTTTCTCGTGTTTCCATTCCACGAAGCTGTGTTACGTGTTCTGCCTCATCGTCACGCCTTTCACCCCCTTCCTTATTTTGTACTTCACTAACGTTCAGAACAAGAACTCGTTATATAACATACCCGAAAGATAGTCTTGTGAAATCCAACTGTTATTAACTAGCGAGATTAGAAAACGAAATGTGTTAAAATTTCTATAAAGAAAACTGGGTCTTGGTTCACCACCGCCGAAAGGGGCAGCGGAGTACCCCATCACCCAGCTGGGCCGACCGGCCAGCCGGCTGGCTGACTGGCTGGTTTGTTACCAGATCACACGTTCAA
>NW_024742161.1:617500-719649 GCF_018991925.1 Homarus americanus
CTAGTGAAACTTATAAGAACATAAGAAATAAGGAGTCTGTAATAGAACGGTTGGCCTGTGCATGGCAGCTCCTGTCTAGAGTTACAACCACTCTCTATCATCTATGAATCTATCTAGCCTCCTTTTAAAACTTTCCAGCGTTCCAGCACTTAATACAAAGTTGCTAAGCTTGTTCCACTTGTCCACCACCCTATTTATGAACCAGTTCTTTCCTATATCCCTCCTAAACCTAAACTTATCCAACTTAAATCCGTTGCTACGAGTCCTATCTTGCTCGGATATTATAAGAACTTTATCTATATCTCCTTTATTGATTCCTTTCACCCACTTAAATACTTCTATCATATCTCCCCGCACTCTTCGTCTTTCTAGGGAATGCAAGTTTAGTTTCTTTAATCTATCTTGATACGGAAGGTTTCTAAGTCCCGGAATCATTTTCGTCATTCTTCGCTGCACCGACTCCAGTGAATTGATATCCATTCTATAATAAGGGCACCAGAACTGAACAGCATAATCTAGATGCGGCCTGACTAGCGCAAGGTACAGTTGCAATATGACCTCTGCACTCTTATTACTTACACTTCTCGATATGAAACCTTATTTCGAACATAAACGCACTGTTTTCTAGGCAGTAAGTCCGAGTTTACAAATACCCCGAAGTCTCTTTCACAAGTCGACTTCTCTAGGTTGATGTTGTTAAGGCTGTATACATTGACAGTATTTGTTCTTCCAATATTAAGTACGCTGCACTTGCTGGTGTTGAATTTCATTTGCCATTTTTCTGACCACTCCTGCAGTTTATTTAAATCCTCCCGTAGTGCATTTGCATCGTGCCCTGAATTAATCTGCCGCCCTATTTTGGTGTCATCTGCAAACTTACTTATGTCACTGCTGATCCCAGTATCTAGATCGTTTATGTAGATTATGAACAAGAGTGGGCCCAGTACTGACCCCTGGGGAACCCCACTGGTTACACAACCCCACTCAGATTTAAAACCATCTACGCTGACCCTCTGTGTTCTATCGGTGAGCCATGATTTTATCCAATTTAAAACTTTCCCCTCGATACCACGAGCCTTAATTTTTCTCAGAAGCCTCTGATGCGGTACTCTGTCAAACGCTTTGCTAAAGTCTAAGTAAATAACATCGTAATTTTCGTCATTATCTACTACCTCGAAGACTTTCCTAAAAAACGTCAGCAGATCTAGGTTAGGTTAGGTTAAGGTAGGTTAGGTTAAGGTAGGTTAGGTTAAGGTAGATTAGGTTAGGATAGGTTAGGTTAGCTTTTTAGGTGAGGTTAGATTGGGTTAGGGTAGGTTAGGTTAGGTTAGGTCAGGTCAAGTCAGGTTAGGTCAGGTCAGATCAGATCAAGTCAGGTTAGGTTAGGAAAGGTCAGCTGAAGTCAGGTTAGGGATGTTATGTATTCCGTTTAATATTATTTTTTTAACATTTGAGATTAGGTCAGGTCAGGTCACTTATGTATTCCGTTTGATTAGATTTTTTTCAGCATTTGAGGTCAGGTCAGTTCATTTGAGGTCAATTTATTTTTTTTACATATACTCCCAATATTCTTTAATAAACTCATTTTGTTCTGTATATTTCTCACGTTATTAGATTCAGGGTCATTGGTACCTCAAAGGGCATTAGCCGTCAGGTGAATACAACGTTCACTTAACCTTTTCTTATAATGAATTTGTGCTTCGACAGCATATTATTTTGAGGTGAGGAAAGCACACCTGTGAGTTGTCTGTTCCTGAGAGAGAGAGAGAGAGAGAGAGAGAGAGAGAGAGAGAGAGAGAGAGAGAGAGAGAGAGAGAGAGAGAGAGAGAGAGAGAGAGAGAGAGAGAGAGAGAGAGAGAGAGAGAGAGAGAGAGAGAGAGAGAGAGAGAGAGATGCTCCAGTTCCTCCTCCCCAAACAAGCAAGGTCTTCGATCCGTCTCTTGGGTGTTTGGTTAAGGTGACGACGCCGAGGCAAACACAGTCTGTTTATCGTGAGGTGTTTGTGTTTGTCGTGAGGTATTTGTGTTTGTCGTGAGGTATTTGTGTTTGTCATGAGGGGCTTGTGTTTGTCGTGAGGTGTTTGTGTTTGTCGTGAGGTGTTTGTGTTTGTTGTATATGTGGTGATAGTTTGTGCGTGTATTGAATCATCCGACTTTATTTTATGAGACTTGTTACAAAACCTGTTGGTGTGCGTGTGTGTGTGTGTGTGTGTATGTGTATGAATGACTGTGTTTGTGTGCATGTATGTGGTTGTATATGTCCGTGTATGTATGTTTCTCTGTTAGTGTTTGTATTTGTATATATGTATAAAGTTTGTTTGTTTGTTTATGACCATGTATGTGTTTGTGTATGCAAGTAGATGTATGTTTCTCTGTGTTAGTATTTGTATGTGTATGTATAATTATGTATATGCTTGTTTATGTGTTTGTGTATACACGTACTATACAGGGGTATATGTATATTTCCCTATTCTAGTGTTTATGTATGTATAATTATGTTTGTTTGTGTGTGTGTGTATGAGTTTGTATATTATAATAATAATAATAATAATAATATTATTATTAATAATAATAATAATTGTTGTCGTAATAATAACCAATAAAGTTTATTGCTAAGAATTGATTATAAGTTGTTCATACATCATCAGATTTCAGATTACAGTGTACAAGACAGCATAATAGGAGCTATAATTGTATGAGTCAGTTATCAGATAAGACGTAATATTAATCTTTTACGGCACAAACGAGTATAGAGAAGACATGGTGGGCCTTGTGAGCTGAGGCATGTGCTGTACCATTATAATAAAGTCTGGCACATTGTGGGACTAGGGACGTGGTGACAGGTAGGTGTGTGCTGATGAGAGCCTGGGGGCGACAATATGTTTTAAATTCATTATAACTTCAGGGAGAAAATTACTCTTATGTAATAATAAAAGATATATTATACAGTATAAACTCTGTTGTTGTAGTTCATTGTTAAATAGAAAAGATACAGAAGGGATGGTTGGGTATTTGTTTCTTGGATTAACAGACAGACTAGAGTGATGGTAGTTACATCAAGGGAGTTTGTAGCAGGTGACAGGAGGTGTTGGTGGCTGGCTGTCACTACTCTGCTAAAATTAAGGCCCAGGTCGTTGGGCAAATGATAGTAAGTTTTTATGGGTCTTTTGTTGATATACAGGAGATGTTTACTCTATTTGTGACCTATAATGTATCATAGGTCTATGTATTATTTATCTTTTATGTATCAATTGAGAACCTGAGATAATTACTGTGATCTATCAGGTGCTGAGGTGATACACGTCCTTATTTAGTACTTCGAGGTGAGCAACAGGAGACAGGGAGCTACCGTATTAAACAAGGCTACCATGGCTGTGTGTGTCGTGTTTTTAGCGGCCACGTGAAGACATGTCTTTACATTTTCTAGGGCTTAGGGTCTTCTTTACTCGCTTGTTTTCCTCTTCGAGTTTGATAAATGTTTATCGAAGTTTCGTGTTAAAGTTACAGACAGCTCTGTTGTTCTTGGTTATTGAGTCATTTTGGAAAGTCATTGGCCATTGGTAAACATTACTTAGGCCCAGGCAGGTGCACTGTAATTGACAAAATACTTTGAGGCTTGACCCTGTTTTGGTGATCTGAGAGGAAACTTTGAGTGTACAGTAGTAATGAGGCGGCACAGTGCAGCCCAGCAAGTGCAGATCCCGGGGGTGAAGCTTTGAAGATGTTTCCTTAGTCAGGGACACAACGATGACGTAGACCAAAGGCGTCAGTAACAACAAACTCTGCTGGCGGTGTAGACAAGACGGTGTACAAACTACCTCCTCTTAACAAGGCGATGTACAAACTACCTCCTCTTAACAAGGCGATGTGCAAACTACCTCCTCTTAACAAGGCGATGTGCAAACTACCTCCTCTTAACAAGGCGGTGTACAAACTACCTCCTCTTAACAAGACGGTGTACAAACTACCTCCTCTTAACAAGCAAAAGCGGATTGATTTCTATAAAGCTGGTCCAACTTCATTAATTATTACCCAGTTATCAAGCATGAAATTGAACATACCAACGCTTATTAAGTCGCTAAGTCGTAAGTGAAAGCCAGCTTGATTTATACTGAACCTGTCGTATTAACAGTTACTGCTCTCAGACATTTAGAGAAACGAGAAAATTAACCAGAGTATCGTATATGTTTAAATAAATCACTATAATCATGAAGTTATATATATATATATATATATATATATATATATATATATATATATATATATATATATATATATATATATATATATATATATATATATATATATATATTAGTAAAACGAATTAGTAAAACGAGACACTTGTCACGCAGTGGACGGTCACCCAGGCAGCCACTCAACAAACCTGTTCAGGTCCGGATTCTCGAGCCTCCGCACGTTAATTTCTCCCCAAACTTCAAGAATATAAGACCTCCTTTAGCTAAGCACGGTCTCAGTGCAGTGCCTACGTCACCGTTTGTTACTGTAGTTTAAGTGAGCCAGTCAGCCAGCCCGATGCTCTCTCAGGTCGTAAGTTTAGGGGGGAAAGTTTAACGTGTAAAGCTTTGGGAATCTGGGTCGTGGTCTCATTCATTAACCCGGAGTTCTCACTACTGTGCCCCCCTCCAGCCATGGCCCAGGGGTGGTGAGGCAGGGAATGAAAGACTGGGGCAGGGGGAGAAAGAAAGAATGACGAGAGAGGGATTCGGAAAGAAAGAAGAGAATGATAAAGGAGGGAAGGAAGAGGGATGACGAGCTAATGAACAAGGGAGGAAAGGAAAGGGATGGAACGGGGGAGGGAAGGAATAGCAAGGGAGGAAAAGAACAGGGAGAGAAGAAAGGGAGAAATAAGAAAAAGAGGCAAAGAAAGAACAGTAAAAGGAGGAAAAAAATGTGTTGTGAAATAGAGAAAACGAAGAAGAAAATAGGAAGGCGAGACGATAATAAAGGAGGGAATAAAAAGGAAAGGAAAAGAAGGTCAGACATGGAAGAAACTAAGGAAATTTTAAACTAGGGAGGGAGAGAAGGATGAGATAAATGGATAATGGATGGGAGAAGAGGTAAGGAAGGTGAGAAAATAGATAATTTGAGTTAGTTGATATATCTCTCTTAACTTGGTATAGAATCACTTTTGTTATGTACAGTCTTTTGTATATATGGTGATAATCTTTTTTACGTGTTATGTATACTTAGTTTTGACTTTTTTTTATGTAGGGGAGGCTAAACCGGTCGATATATATATATGTGTGTGTGTGTGTGTGTGTGTGTGTGTGTGTGTGTGTGTGTGTGTGTGTGTGTGTGTGTGTGTGTGTGTGTGTGTGTGTGTGTGTGTGTGTGTGTGTGTAAGACAAACCGTAGGTAGTGTTGTATCTCACCATTTACACATCAACATCAGTAACGCCTCGCACTCTTCTACTGTACCTTCCCCACACTGGTTCCTGCCAGGTCTAGATCCCCATAGGGCTAGTAACCATGCAGAGACCCTCCACCTAATGGTTGACTGACGCAAACGCTAAACCTTGACTAGAAACGTTCCAATTAGCACCAGTTAGGAGATGAGGTAATGTTAAGAGGATCATGGATAAAATTGTTTACCTTATATTATTATCTGGTGTACGACAACAGGGAGTGGGGAGATAACAGCAGGGAGTGGGGAGATAACAACAGGGAGTGGGGAGATAACAACAGGGAGTGGGGAGATGACATCAACAGGTAGTGGGGAGGAAAGCTCTATCCTGGTTGCCGGTGTGGGGAATCGATCATAAACAGGTTGTAACTTATCACTGTGCAGAGAACCACCAGAAATCTGTGAGCCAGATTTTTGTTGTTTCCAGGTTATTGATACACCTGCCTCCCCTCCCCTCTCCCCTCTCCTCTTCCTCCCTCTCCCATTTCTTCCTCCCTCCCTTTCTCTTCCTCCTCCTCCCTCCCTCCCTCCTCCCTCCCTCCCTCCTCACCCCACCTCCTCTCCATCCCCACCACTGCCACCACCACATACACAACCTCCCTAGACCAGCATCCGCCAGTAGGGTCGGCGGAATATGAAATAAGGCCCTCAAACACCCATATATGGGATAGGTAGGCTGTCTAGTGCCTGTACTGGCAGACAATAACTAACCCATGACACAACCCTAACACACTATTAGATGTCCCTCCCTCCCCCCCCTCCCTCCCCCTCCCCCTCCCCTCTTCTCCCACCACTACCACCACCACCCTTGTCTCCCCCTTCCTCCATTACTACTACCTCCAACTCCTGGATCCTCCTCCTCCTTCCTCACTCTCTTCACTACCACCTCCATCAACCCTCCCATCACCTCCCTCTACCACTATCACCACCATCACCACCCACCGTGCGTCCCTAACCACCACTACCACCACCACCACTACTAGGCTAAAATCACCACTACCACCATCACCGTTACTAGGTACTATCACCACTACCTCCAATACTATCACCACCACCTCCAATACTATCATCACCACCGCTACCCCCAGCATACACTCAATAGGTTGTATACCGTGTGAGGAACGCCCTCTCGTCACACACCAAACTCAACCTTAATGTCTATACTCAGAACCAGTGATAATCTCCAAGACCGAGTAGAATATAAATAGATCTCGGCCGAGGAGAGAGAGAGAGAGGGAGAGGGAGAGGGAGAGAGAGAGAGAGAGAGAGAGAGAGAGAGAGATTTTTTTATATCGAAGCATTTTCAGGAAAATCTTTTTAGCGTGAGGTAACTAGCTCATGTTAGCCCGACAAACACGAAGGCCAAATCCAGACCACAGCTCTACAAACACCCGGAGCACGAGGGACGTATCCGACCCCCACCCGCTCCAGCCCTTTCACGCCGAATATTTGTCAAACCAGCGAATACCAAAGGGCATGAGAACGGGTACTGGACCCTGCTTTATGGGGACGACTGAGCCAGGGGGAGACCTCTTGTGTGGTGTAGTAGTAGTAGTAGTTGTGTAGAGAAGGTATGGCTATAAGGGGTGGTTCGAGGCCTATTAATAAAAAAAAAATAAGTAGCAGTAATAGTAATAGTAGTAGTAGGAGGAAGTGGGGAGGGGGGAGTGACGAGAAGGAGAATAAGGTATTAGGAGAAGGAAGAGAATGGGTAGTAATGGGGGAAGGAAGAGGAGGAGGAGGAGGAGGAGGAGGAGGAAGGAGAGGAGAATGGGTAGTAATGGGGGAAGGAGGAGGAGGAGGAGGAGGAGGAGGAGTTACTAGAAGAAGATACTATTTACAGCTGCCGTAAACAGTAAACAGAGTAAGGGGGGGGGGGACTCACTCCAAACCGGGATTAATGTGTGTTGGGCTGGAGTAAGTTGCCCTCCTGTAGAGCTCACCCACCTGGCCTTAGTCTTCCTTCAGTGTTACACCTCTACTGAACCAACCTGAGAGAGAGAGAGAGGGTGTTCAAGGCTCGAGTGTGATGTATAACTCAAACAAAAACCTTCAGTTTGTTTGGGCTGTTTTAGTAGAGTTCTGTTAACGCTACGGTGTAAATTTAGATAAAGTTATCGATACAACTTATGGATGTCGGTAGCTTTAAGGCTGATCAGGTCCCACATTAATGTCGGGTCGCTTACGAGAGGATACGTTAGTAATATTAGACAGTTAAATGGGACTTTAAATGAGACTTTAAATGGGACGTTCCTGACCTTGAGAGATAGAGTGAAGGGGTAAGATGTTCACTCTAAGTTATAGAGATCATATCTGTCAACTATGTATTGGTGTGTTGAAGTAACCTCGTATTGCATGTAGTCATCAGTGTATTATCACACAAATGCACAATAATAATGGCAGTTGTCTGCTTGGTGCGGTCGGGAAGTATTAGTTAAAATTAATGATATAGGGCAGTAGTTTTCTGGCTGAGATGAACTTGTTGTTGGTGGTCAGAGAACAACGAACGAATCATCCTTTAACGTGGCACCCGCACGGTCGCCTCGGGGCTGGGCATGATGGTTCAGGTCTTGGCAAGTGTGATAACTGGTGGTGAGGTATTCCCGTTTTGGAGGGAAATGCCTCTTTAGAACCTGTTTAGGAATCACTGCCGGGAAGAACAGTGCCAATGTGGGACGTGAGACTTTTTACTTTGATTGATGAATACAAACTGCCACATCTATGTCCAACGGCATAAGTGTGACTATTAATATCACCATAGGCATCACTACACAGGTAAAGGATTCTTCATATTTATATCCATAGGTGTGAAGTCTTGTTACTTATGACTTATTGTATTTTCAAAGCAAGTTATGATAAGAAGGGTAACCAGTTTTAAAAAATGTACTTGAAATTATTAAAGTGGTTCCCATAGGTATGACTGCCCCTTAAGGACAATGTGGATATAGTACACTGCATATACAACCGGCTGGCACTGCACTTGACCGCGTTCACTTCCCCAGCTGTAAAGTTAGGTGGACTAGTAACCATTATTGATTCATTGTTTTAGTTTTTTTTTTTTTATAAACGTAAGAACCGCAGAAATACCCCACGTCTTAACTACTAGAGTATAGGACTGTCTGTATTGGGGTGTAGCAAGTCACAGGTGCAGCAAATCCCAGACAAAATGGTTGAAATACAGTTGACGAATGGAAAACTTTATCCCTTAAGAAGTTATCAAAAACACATATAAATATAATTGTTGTTTATATCATTATTTAACTTAAGCCTTTACGACAGTCTTATACAACGTCTAAGACTGATGGATCAAAACCCCCCAAAATTAGACTTTCCTGTGATCACCATAGAAAGACTGATAAGACACATTATCATCACTTAGAATAATGATAATAATGAAAACAATGATGATAATGATAACGACAATGACAATAATGATATCAACTACAATAATAATAATATTTCCTTTAGTGTAAAATTGTTCAAAATACAACTGGGTATAAATTCCACGTTAGAGTTACCAAAGTTAAGAGATACATGTTAATATATTCGTGGTTGGAAAGTGTTAATATTTATGGGACTCCTCAACATACTCGATTTGTTATCTATTTACATAAACTTACTAATAATATTCTTGTTTGTGTTAAGAAATAATAAAATATCTGAGTCTTGAATGCCATTTTACTCTACTTGATGAGGTGTGTGTGCGTGTGTGTGTGTGTGTGTGTGTGTGTGTGTGTGTGTGTGTGTGCGCGTGATTTATGGGTTTATTCAGAAACTTCAGTATACGTGTAGTGACTCTTGCATTAAACTATTATTATATACCTGGTGTATTAACATATGATATATTGTATGTGATTACCAGCATATGTTCACTCAGTATAATGTTGCCTTTATTTACTTCGACCCCCTCTCCCTCCCTCCTCCCCCCTCCCTCCCTCCCTAAAAAAAAATTTTACCTTAGATTCTGAAACTTTTAACAAATAGTCGTCAAGTAGCAGCTGACTCCTGTTGATAGTGTGTGTTAGTGTTCCTGTGTTATTCTTGTTATCGCTTAATAGCAAAATAAAATGTTATTGCCCATTCTTTACTACAAGATTATATACCTGGTAGTGTTTATGCAAATCGTGTTACACCGGTGGCTGACATTTGGATAATTCCTTCGTCTTGTTGTAAATGTAGATTCGTTTTCCATGTAAGAGTCAACACGAGATAAGTTAGTGAGATAAACTTGCTGGCAGAGTGTAAAGGTTATCACTCTCTTAAGGGCGACGTCATATAATTGAAGGTCAAAGGAAGCTACTGCGGGTTTAGGGAAAAGTCTATTAAGCCAAATACGAAGCCATTTAAATTACCTTTTGTTTACTTCGAGAGACTTGAGAGGGAGCGTGACACATGGAGCTCGAGTGAAAGATTGCGTAAGATAGAGTGAAAGATTGCGTAAGATAGAGTGAAAGATTGCGTAAGATAGAGTGAAAGATTGCGTAAGATAGAGTGAAAGATTGCGTAAGATAGAGTGAAAGATTGCGTAAGTGTCACACAGATTCTGGGGGTTGGCAGAGACACAGTCGTATAGGCTTTCACACGGTGGATATTCATAGAGAGAGAGAGAGAGAGAGAGAGAGATCATTGTCGATGTTGAAAGCAATACACCGAGTCATCCGCCTAACCTAACCTAACCTAACCAGACTGTAGGACTATATGTGATGCTGGGAGTTGAATTAATGGAGATCTTATGACAAATACATCACCATTGACAGCTGGTTCCACAGAATGTTAGTCTGGGACATAGATTATTTTTAGTTGGTAGAATTTCTGTAAAATAGAGTTTCAGCATAAAAGTCAAGAGGCCCTCCTAGAGGACCTCGTAGGCCAATGGAGGGCGTGTGGTGGTGGTGGGGGTACTGCTATGTGTAGCTCGCCACAACACTGACTGTGGAAGTGTTTATAGAATAGTGAAAATTCTAAGATATTTCTTCATTTGTGCACTGCTTGATATTTTATGGTAAGGGGATTATTATTAATAGTTTAGATGACCTTTATCTGAAACGAATCAGAGAAACGAAGTACCTTAACATCACACACAAAACAACACATGACAGCAATATACCATCTAGGAGCTCACATGGTTTACATAATTGGTTGTCAACTGTTCACATCAGTAAAATATAGAACCTGGCTCTGAGCACAAGTTTCATTGGCTACACTGATTAAATTTGTCATGGTAAGACTTGAAGTAAGGATGATGCTTAAAATAACGATATTATATAATGATGGGATGATGATAAGATGATGAATTATACGACTTTATTCTCTTATATGTGCGAGGTGTTCCTGTAGAGATGAGGTTATCAGTTGTCCGGCTGTAGAAATTGTCTGGTGAGAATGGGACAGTCAGAATGAAGGATCTATAGAAGGTTAAGTCATCTGTATAGTAGTGAAAAGATTAATTTGTCCCTAGAATATTATTAATGTGTAATAAGGAAGGAATTGGTGCTAGTAATGAACCCTGAGGAACTCCAGAATTAACAGAGTATAGCCAGGGGGAAGACGATTCAGAACCCTCCCACAGGATAGAAAATAAGACATTTGAAGGCCTAAGGAGGAAAGAGCCATAGTACTGTCATTTAATAAGGATCAGTGACATGTTTTGGTGGGATGAGAATGACTACTGAAGGGGTTGTACTGTTGCAGTGTTTTGATTGGTGGGTCGAGTGTGTGAGGAGGTTTTGATTGGTGGGTTGAGTATGTGAGGATGTTTTGATTGGTGGGTTGAATGTGTGAGGATGTTTTAATTGGTTGGTTAAATGTGAGGATGTTTTGATAGGTGGGTCGAATGTGTGAGGATGTTTTGATTGGTGGGTTGAATGTGTGAGGATGTTTTGATTGGTGGGTTGAATGTGTGAGTATGTTTTGATTGGTGGGTCGAATGTGTGAGGATGTTTTGATTGGTGGGTTGAATGTGTGAGGAATGTTAGATCAGATGTACAGTACCCAGTATGGCTGCCGCACTGTTAATCCTTATTACTTTACGGGTTTTTGAGAATATGAGTTTTGATTATTATCATTTCAAAGTTCTTTACTGACTAAGAGAAGTAATATAATAAGACACAGGTATACAGACTGATAAACAGACAGGAATAAATACCAGCACACAGGTATATTGATCAACAGACAGACACAGACAGACAGACAGACAGACACTTTCTAGGTGAATAACATGATTATACTCATAGGCGGTATTAGTGAACCAGGTGAATAACGAGACTAATTAAGATTGAAATTAAAAAAAGAAATTAAGTACAGGTGTAGGTATAAAATACACTTATGGTTTACACCTCTCGCATAATCATCTCACCTGTAGAGTATAGGTAGATGACGGTAAGTTAGTGTAGTTACTAAGGATGTGACCAGGACTGAAGCATCTCGGTGTGTTAAGGTGTGTAGGATGCAATCATTAACCAGGTAAATTGTGAGGGGGGGTGGGGGGACAGGCAGACAGACAAAAACATAAAACACATGCATATTCACATACATACACATCCACACATTCAAGCACTCCAAAACTCCGACCCCTACCCCTCCATAACAAAAAGACAGACGGACATAGAAGCATATAACAGAGAGAGAGAGAGAGAGAGAGAGAGAAAGAGAGAGAGAGAATACACCCGTCTGTCCTCTTGAGAAACAGAGCAGGAGTTACAATTGGTGATATCTCGATAACGACGCTGATTGAAATACTTAGAGCCAATAAACGCTGTAATTAGGGCCAGTAACTCTCACCAGAAGTGCCGTAATTATCCCCCACGGAGCTCTGGGTAATGCACCTTGTGGCACCTCACGGCAGGACTAACAACCACTTGGAAGTCTTAAACACAAGCCTTCACTTTACGGTAACATACCACCACCATCTCTTGGCTCCTACTACCCGGATTCTCAAGAGATTTGCAGATTATTTTTATTTATCTCAAAACCCAAACTAATCCAAATTAATCTAACCTAATCTAACGTAATCTAACGTATTCTAAATTAATCTAACCAAATCTGATTAAACCTAACCTAACCTATCCTAACTAAACCTAATCTAACCTAATCTAACGCATTCTAAATTAATCTAAACTAATCTGATTAAACGTAACGTAACCTAACCTAACCTAGTTTAAGATAACCTAACCTAAACTAGCCTAAACTAACATAGCCCAACTTAACCAAAAACGTAGCTTAACCCAGTCCATCCCAGCAACCTCTACTTTGGTAACACCTATGACATCAACCCCGAGAACCGAACCGAACCAAATGAAACCCAACCGAACCCAACCCAAAAAAACCGAACCGAACCAAATGAAACCCAACCCAACCCAACAAAACCGAACCGAACCAAATGAAACCGAACCCAACCCAACAAAACCGAACCGAACCAAATGAAACCCAACCCAACCCAACAAAACCGAACCGAGGTGAACTCATGAGAAAGAATCGAGCCAATTCATGTCTAGCTCTTTAAACACCACGTGAATCTCTCTCTCTCTCTCTCTCCAAGAACTTATGATACTCAGACCAACATCCAACTGGTTCACTTAAGCATCACTACAAAGGTTTACCAAAAGTACGAACCATAATATTTTGTTTTTACTTCATAGTGATTTAAGATACAAAAAAAAACCCTAAGTCTCTTTGGTTCACTCAAGCTGATGGATTCTCCTGAAATATCAAAGTTAATTTTCTTCCCTAAGCGTAAATGATACAATTACTTGATGGTACGGAGATAAAATGGCGTCGAAACTATACTGAGACTGTACAGTATATAAGCTGGGTGCATTCTCTTATTCTGGTGTGTGTGTGTGTGTGTGTGTGTGCGTGTGTGCGTGTGTGTGCGTGTGTGTGTGTGTGTGATTAAAGACGAACGAATCTCTGGTGAATTCTAGCCCAGGGGAATAAGTTTGTGGGATGGTTATTTACAGCGGGTGTAAATTCGCTGTAAATCAAGGGCTCGGGGGGGCTGTAAATAACGATAAATGACGACCTTAGGTGAGAGTTCTACTTCTCTTAGCGTTTAAACGTTGAGTTCTGGGCAGCCGTAAACGTTAAAGCACGATAATTTGACCCACTCAAGTTGTTATTAACTCCGGGTTATGATAACCTACGGAAGATAACTTAGCCAACCTTACGATAATTTAACCTCTGATTCTAGATTATGGTAACTTGGATGATCTTAGGTTACGATGTGTTAAGTTCTGGAGTGTAAAGGGACTACGAGAACTTAGCTTACCTTACGATAATTTGGTGGAATAGTGGAAATACTAACCTCGTTATATGCTTCAAGACCTTCGTTGTTGAAGCGCGGTAATAACATTATAACAATTCATTGAGAAATACGATAATTTACGTAGAGACTTTAATACTCTGATTTAACCTTAACTATAAACTTTCATCTGTCTCATATAGCAGAGCTTAATGTCTTACGTAAGTTTGGAGGTGTCAAGATTAAAACGAAAGAGAAAACTTCACCACTGGATACGGTACGATAGTGTCATCATGGGTACATTAACAAAAGTTCCTCCTGTACGATCACTTCACCGTGGTACACTGTCGCTTCAGACAACCCACATAGTACGATAATTTCCTTCATTAATGACAAAGACTTGAAAGTTAGAGGACGATAAAATTGTTGCCTGTCGTACGATAACTTTCCCTCAGGTAAGTCAGACTTGTAGTGTATCCTTGTTGCCTGCCGTATGACAACACACACACAGCCACTTAGAGGCGACGAGACTGAGACAAGCGGTAATTGAGAGATGGATGAAGGTTTCCTCGTCTCTCAGCTCCTCCAGGGAATAAATCATACTCCCAGATTGGTCACGTCAGAAATGTACGATAGATGATCTGTTGCCGACGATCCATTAACGGGATTTAATGAGGAAAACATCTGTTGCTCTTCCTGTTAATAGAACCGTGGCTCTGTTTTTATCTTTCATTTATTTTCATTTACTAATATATTTGGTTTTTTTTTATTATCATTATTTTTTTTGCTCATTATTTATCGATATATATACGTTTGTTTTCTTTATTTACATTTTATATTTATTCATTTATATTTTACTTGGTTTATAAATTTAGTTATTTATAAATTCGTTTGTTTTCTTGTATTTTGTCAGTTGTTCGATTTTTTTTTTACATTGTATTGCTTTTATATTTATTTACAATATTTTGCTATTATTTATTTATTTTATTTACTAGAAAGACATAAGAAGATTAATGAAACTGTTTGTTATGGTCACCTATGTCTATATTTTACTCAATTATATTTTTTACGCACAACAAAACACCTGAGTCACAACAGGTGTCGATTTTTTTTTTACAAAACCAGAAACACTCGGGAAAAAAAACCCTTATATACCCGGGTTGAGTTTAGTATTGAGATATTCAGTATATTATTGCTTCATCTTTCTTGATTCAACCATTATAAAACATCTTTAGGTCAAAACGTATTGGTTCTTACACAGCCAGATATAAATGAAGTGTATGCCTGTCAGTACATAGGAGTTGTAAGGCCATAACTGTGACAGATATTGGCGGAGGAAACTCATTATTGAACTCAGGATAGATATCAGTTATACACAGGAAAATACTAACTTTTGATAGGATCTGTTCAGTCTTTTTCAAGTTATCGGTCGGAAACATATCTTAACGGAAGTACGGACCGACGGACCGACACAAGTAACGCCGCAGGTAGGACGGAAGGCAGCTGGGAGTTCAGTGGTGGGTACGGTGGTCGTCTGCTGCAGGGTGGTTCCCACTTACGCTAAAGGGGGTGACTTAAGGCGTTTATCTAGCTGATGTGTTGTGCTGGTGTAGGGGGGCCTGTGGCTGGTCTCTCTCTCTCTCTCTCTCACATTCCAATGATCAGTATCAAAGTTTAAGTCAAGTGTTTTGGTTATATTGAGGATACCTTATCACCATCAACCAAGATCAGTTTTCTTTTGGATGAAGGAAATCCTCCATGTAGTTCATCATCACCATCATCATCGTCATCATCATCTTCATCATCATCATCATCACCATCATCATCACCTGTATCAATCCAGTGGTAGACAAGACCACCCACACTTACCTTCCCTGACCCTTGATGTCATCTAACCATCTTGGACCAGGTGTTGCTCCTCTATAGTTTCCACACATTTCTCTGGATACCTTTTCTAAAATTATGGTAAATTTAGATGTTTTTAGGGAAGTAATAATCGATGATGATGTATGTACAAGAAGGTGACGGTAATTTATATTCATAGGAAGAAATACTAAAAAATATTGTAAATTGTTTCTTCGGTTTTGTTCTGTGTATAGTACGTGAGGTTGTGTGAGTTGATATCCTATAGGACCCTCTTCACAATCCTACCGCGACGTCCATATCCTGTTGTTTTTATTGACCAACTCACCAACTGATGTGTCTTAAAGTCCGGGTTTGTGAGATAGTGTTTCTAAACGTTCTCTGATCGTAACCTACGTCTCTGTACAGGATCCCATGTAGAGTGGACGAGTCATACATAGTTTTATCCTGGGAAGGGAGAATCACACACACTGCCGCACCTAGATCTGAGTTCATTTCATTAGGATCCAGCTGCAGAATGGTGTCCACTCCCTGTTAGACATATTAGTATTGATCATTCAGTTTGATGGGTCATTCCTCTAATACTCCCCCACTTGGTGATGACTGTACATGTTATTAAGGCTTAAATCTGCACTTGTGATTAAATCTATGAAGCAGAATCTAGTGAATCTTTGTTACGCCACAGTTGTCGTTGGTGGTAGTTACAGTTCTCTAGCAGTGATGTGTCGTGGAGGTTTTGATATATAAACGCCATGTCTCTCATCACCTTGGGCCAAGTAGAGCATTTATCATTTTGTCCACCGTTTGGGTTAACCACTTTTACACCATCCATCTCCTGTTGCTGTAGCCACTTTATACCAGTACAGTTTGTAAGCCTTATTGACTAACATTCTTCCAGGAAATATTTACCAAGTGAGGGGTTAAAAGGCCACTCTTACAGTCACCTGTGGACACCACCAGTTCCTGCAACACTGGTCGGCTCCAGATCGATTAGTTGTCAGAACTTAAATGTGATCATGTCTTCCATTCAGGGTTCTCGACATAGGTTAAAAAAGGAGGAGATATCCCGTGAATGACGAATCATCAACAACTGACGGGCAGTGATTGGCTGAGTCATTGATGACGTCACGGTGGAGGCGTCTTAACGAATCCATTCATCAGTTTACGCCTTGTTGTCCGTGACTGTGAAAAGAAGTAATCGTAAAAGGGCATGACGAAAATACGGTAGTGATAGGAAAATGTGATAAAGAAAGAGAGAAAGAGTGGAAATGTGAACATGATAGTGTTGGTGTTGTGTAGAGAATGTTGTGTGTGTGTGTGCGCGCTGCAACGCTTCCCGCTACCCTCTCCATTTTCTGAACATCTGAAACTCAACAGTAATCGTGGCGTCTCTGTATCCCCCCCCCCTCCTCCTCCTCCTCGTTGTTTCCTCAGTGGGAGTCAATTATCACTTGAACTAATCCCTCCTGCAAGATAGTAAATAATCCCACCTTAGATCAGGACCACGCCGTAAATCCCATCTTGTAATCCGAGTCTCTGCCAGTCCGAATCTTTAAGCAACATGGGAGGACGGGGATGGAAAATCGCCCTGCCCTTGATAGCAGTGATTGACGCCCATTTTATGTAAATCCCGGGGTCGCCATTGTGCAGCCCTGGCCGGAATCGAACCGGGTATTCTGCCCAGACTTGGAGCCGGTCCTAGCTGGCTTGAGTTGTGAGCTGACCTCTCCTGGCTTGAACATTGAGCCGGTCCTAGCTGGCTTGAACCTTGAGCTGGTCCAAGCTGACTTGAGTTGTGAGCTGACCTTTGTTGGCTTGAACTTTGAGACGGCCCTACTTGACATGAGCCTTGAGCAGGCCTTAAGTGACCCTTAAGTTGATCTTGTTAGTAGTAGAGCTGCCCCTAAAGATGGTCGTTAATACTCAAAAACTGACCGTTGCAAATCCTTAGACCTGCTGTAACTGCCCTTTAGACCTACTGTAATTACCCTTTAGACCTACTCTAACTACCCCCTTAGGCCTACGTTAGCCTTAGGGCATATTATGGTTGCTTTTGGACCTCCTAGGTGATGGGTCCGGCCTAGCTAGCAGTTGAGTTTGCTGTAATCACCCACTGGACCTCCTCTAACTTGCCTTCTCTCCTGCACCAATGGGCGTGGCATCTGATTTTTTCTCGGGTAGACCTGAAGAGTCTCTGGGCCGCCTCTAACTAGGTCTTGGGTCTGCCCTAATTAACCTTTGAACTCGTTCCACTCTTGTATTTGTTACACTAGAAATGTGAGCCAGTTCAATCCAATTCTCGAAACAGCTTTGCCCAATGGCCCTAACTGGCCCACTATCCGGCCTTAGAAAGCCCTTGAACAGTTCAGCTCCCACCTGCCTATCTGCAAGGGAGTTGGGAACCCATGGAGGGGAGGGGAGTGAACGGGCTCCCTCGGAACGTAAACAAAACACCGTTCTTTGTTGTTATTCAAATCAGGATCCTATACACGAGACCACCGCAATTAAGAAGGTCTGAACGGCGGATACACATTAAAATATTCTGAACATTAAGAATACGTGAATTGAAAGCTGATTTGAATATTCCAACGTTAGGAATTTGTATGAATTGAATAGCTGATTATTTTGATAGGTGTGTCTTTATGCTTGTATGAGTGAGTAAAATAGACCTTATGTGGGATGAAGAGTAGAATGTGATAGTTTGAGAGTAAAAACGTTGTCAATGACGTATATCCAGTAAGCTACTAAATGTGTTTTCGTATCGGGAAAAAAGAAAGTAAGGAGAGAAACCCAACAAATGAATACGACTCACACAAGGATGAATATTGTTTAAGCAGCAAATTCAGGGAGTGAAGTTACACATACAGTATAAACAGTGAAGTATATTGTGATACACAACACAGGAGTATAACGAACTCGTGATGTGACGTGTTTGACTTTTAACTTATTTAATAATACTTATTCTATATAATATTAAAGTTACTTCAGTGAAGCACAAGAATGTCTTATACAAATTTGAATAAAAATATAGACCAAGAACATTACATGCAGCATGACTTGCCCGACGTAATTTATACAAATGTGGGTAAGTATTAGAGGAGACTGTGAGGGAGCAGGTGTCATCTAGGTAATTGTGTTAATTACAGGTAGATGATGGTACTACAGGTTTAACACGAATACCTTACTTAATTTACGTTAATGTTTATTCTTATTTCTTTTAAATTGGTTGTTCCCAGGAGGAGGGTATTGAAACGCATCCGGGAGCTGCCATCATGATAGTTGGATGAAATAACACCGTCTTATCCAAACTCAGAACAGCTCGATACTTATCTTAGTCTGTTTTTATTGTCCAATGTTATGACTCCTTGACGTGACGCGGCGGGGGACTTACCGTCTTAACTGGCAACTTTGTTAATGTAGGTGCAACACTACAGATGTGATTGCGTATACAAGTACAGGTACGAGTACAGGTAAAGATATTGAGTTGCCAGTGGTAGTGAGTGAATAGTGATAGTTACTGGTTCTAATAGTGATTGTTAGTGGCAGATAGATGCTGGTACTAGTGGTGGTGGTTGCTAGTGATAGTGATGGATATTGGTTCTAATGATGGCTGCTAATGTGGGCTGTTACTTATAGTAGTAGAGGGTAGTGTTAGTAGTTGTTGCTGGTAGCTTTTGGCAAATCTTCATTCATCAAATCTCCTTCATTCTAATTCAACACTGGAAAAAAAAAGATTCCAACTCTACCAAAACTCACCGAAGCAGCATTGGTCACACCTGAAGGTAGACACGCCTTACCTGTAAAATAATTGTACCGCAGCAACGATTGTATACCTGAGTGGTGTCATTACCAAGATTATGATATAACGAGGGAGGGGCACAGTTACACTCTACGGTCGGTCGTGTCTTAAGAATATCCCACCAACTGATATTTTAGATAATTGGAAACTAAGCAGAAGATTAAGTCATTATATATTAGTTATCAAGCGGTTCATTTATAAAACAAAATAATGATGAGATTGTGATTCGTCTTATACGGTCTGGCGCCCTCGGGTGACGTTGTTATCAGGCCCCATCGGGTAGGAGGTGCTCAACTGGTTCGCGGAGGTGTGAGAACACATCTGATTACCTCACTTAAACTATGGTACCAATTTAGCATCCAAAATGGCGTCGAAATTGCTCTGGGACTGTGCCCTAACTATAATTATAAATGTGTTCCCTTAACCACAAATACAGGAACACAAAATTTACCCACGAGAAATTTCACACATTAGTGGTTGTTGTTGTTTATTAATAGAGTTCAAATGTGAACCTCATTAACCTGTGTTCACCAAGTATTGTTCTCCTCAACCAACACATAACAAAAGCAATAACTATTCATGTTGGATTGGCCTTGTTCTTTGTGCTTCAACTGTTATGTTTATCAATCACTTCACTAACTCCTGGTGCTATAACACACAGCTTTATAATGTATCTGGTTATTATTGTCTTGTATTCAGGTGTTAGAGCTGCCAGGGTCATCAAGCACCTTACACGTCTCTCTACAAGTTTAGTTTAACACAACACCAAACTCTTCACCTGTGGCTGTCTTGTACCGGGCTGCTGCTGCTGTGTACACTGTAGACTTAGGTTCACACTCTTCAGTCTGTCTAAACATTATGAGTTTCTACAGGAGGAATAACTTTAACAAGTGATGAAACACTGTAACACTGATGGTAGGTTCTGTAACATTGATGGTAGGTTCTGTAACACTGATGGTAGGTTCTGTAACACTGATGGTAGGAACTGTAACACTGATAGTACACTGATGGTAGGTACTGTAACACTGATGGTAGGTTCTGTAACATTGATGGTAGGTTCTGTAACACTGATGGTAGGTTCTGTAACACTGAAAAAACACCCCCATGGTCACTTTTAAACACCCTAAGTCACTTAAAACACACCATGGTCACTTAAAACACACCATGGTCACTTAAAACACACCATGGTCTCTTAAAACACACCACGGTCTCTTTAAACACCCCCATGGTCACTTAAAACACCCCCATGGTCACTTAAAACACCTCCCATGGTCTCTTAAAACACTCCATGGTTCCTTAAAACACACCATGGTCCTTTAACCCCCACCCATGGTCCATAACAACACGGTTTCCCCATGGTCCTGACTGCCACCCTGACTGCTTCCCGGGACCACATTGTGTTTTATGAATAAGGACTAATTGTGTAAGGTGGGCAGTGTGGAGGTGCGCGGGTCAGGGGATGTAAACACCGGTCTGGCCGTCACCTGATATGTCATGCACCAAGACGCAGGTTAATTGCTCGACAGGTTAATCTCTCGCCCCAAGAAAGAGCTTTTGTGGGTGTTGCATTGTTGTCGGGGCTTGTTTGGGTGTGTTGCTGAGACAGAAGGTTGGCGGGGTTATTTTGGGGGGATTTGAGGAGGAAAATAATGTTGGAATTGTATTTTTTCGAGTCTTTTAGAACAAATGAAATCAGGAAGTTGATTTTTCGTGATTACTGTGATAAGTGGGATCAAATTAGTTGTTAAATTCATTAAGTAGAGATTCGTGGAAGGAAACTGGTTCATGAATTTGATTTGGAAAGTTTGTTGGGAAAACTGGCTTTCTAAAACTACTTTTGGGTAAAGTAAATTGTTGAATAATGATCCCCTCCTTAAAAAGATATCCTAAATCCTCGCATAGGATCAAAATTTCACAACTTAAGGGAGTTCAGTGAGGAAGGATTATGTCAATGTATACCTGCATGACTCTGATCTTACCTGCATATAACTCACTTGTTACCTGCATATATATGACTCAGTTATTCCCTGTATGTCATATCTACGTACTGTACCTGTGTATTGTGTGAGTGTTTGGACGGACTGACGGACACACACACACACACACACGTTATCACACCCATGTTCATGATCTCACACCCACGCCCATGTTCTCACACCCATATCATCACACTTCAGCATATCCTTTCACACCCACACCCATATTTTGACACTTACGCCCATGTTCTCACACCCACGCCCATGATATTCACGCACACGTTCTTTAACCTACGCCCATTGACCCCTTCTCACCCACACTAGCACACCCTACACCCATCTTCACTCTCTCTCGCATCTCATATATCTCCTCCTCCTCCCACTCGCCTACAGCCACACCCCTCCTCCCTCCCACTCGCCCACAGCCACACCCCTCCTCCTTCCACTCGCCCACAGCCACATCCCTCCTCCTCCCACTCGCCCACAGCCTGACTTAAGACAGTAGTCGACCAGAGCCCCAGGAGTGTGGCGGGAGCTTGACCCAGGACAGGGGTCACTTGGCTCACACTATATATTACGAGGGGCGAGGCACGCCCTCCTCCACGCTCCCTCGCCCAGGCAGGTCACCGCCGCTGCTGTTCCTCCAGCTGGTGATCCTGGCGTCATACTGGGCCCTCATGTGCTGCTGGCTCCTACATCATATATATATATATATATATATATATATATATATATATATATATATATATATATATATATATATATATATATATATATATATATATATATATATATATATTTCCCGTAAACATTTTCGATGTTGAGAAATAAAACAATAATTGCTTTTGGTACAATTGACCAACTTGGTCCATAACACGTCTAGCGCAGACTGGGGTTATATTCTTACAGTTTCGTAAAGCATCTTCCTGGGTAGCACTTAAGCTACTGCAGAATGGCCGTAAATAGTTGTGACCTCGTAACGCGAATTATCTCATGAACCTTTTGAGAATCCAGGACCCAGGAGCCTAGTGAGTGACACAGGTTCCTGGCCCGCCTGAGTCACCTCCACCGAATCTCAGAAATATATTACAGTTTATTAAGAGAGAAATAAAAGACAAATTTCAAATGAATAAGAGTATTATGGGAGTGAGTGTGAGTGTGCGGGTGCGTGTGAGCGATTGCGTGTGTGTGCTTTGGTTTAGGGTTGGTACCGTACATGTGATGACAAAGCCACGGAAGGAGAGTTTGAAGATACAGGAATGTTAGAAGTTACGACCCTGAGTATGATGCTCCAGGAAGGTGACACTGGAGAGAGAGAGAGAGAGAGAGAGAGAGAGAGAGAGAGAGAGAGAGAGAGAAGAGACCATAATTATAAGGGTATAGATGGATGTAATTACCGTATATGGAAAGTACACACACCTGACAGTAATAACTTTTAGTTGAATTTATAGATATACGAAAATTTAACCTCATTTAGCTAATTCATGATTTTTCCCTCCTCCACCCTCCTCCTCCTTCCCTGCACACCCATCCCCTTCTCCCCCAGTGTCCAAGGCCGATTGATGATCACTACCGGGTTACCCTTCATCTGTGAGGACCACCAGAGGCAAACTATTATTGACCTGGGGATGAAGGTCAACAAATAGTGGCATAATAATAATAATAATAATAATAACAATAATAATAATAATAATAATAATAATAATAATAATAACAATAATAATAATAATAATAATAATAATAATAATAACAATAATAATAATAATAATAATAATAATAATAATAATACCAATATAATACTAACACGAATAAAAGTAATAGCGATATATGATAATAGAAGCAATAACTCAACATATTAGCAGTAGTAATATTAACATCTATTGAGAAGTATATCCTAAACAAGCGTCACCAGAGCACATAATAACAGGGCGGCGACTGTGATAAAAATTTCCAGAAAACTTGAAAGACGTGTAGTGTTACCGCCATGGTGGGTCGAGATGTGTGCATGGGAGGATTTATGTGAGGGCGGGACAAGGTGGTGTGGTGTGGGGACTTGTGGCGGCACTGTTAGTTCACTGAATGATGGATAACTAAACCAATGATTTATTCACTGTGTCAAGAGATATTCTATACAGGGAACAGAGGAACTTGAGTAGTGTGTAAGTGAGAAAAAAGTGTGTCTAGAGAATTATTTAATAGTATGTAGTGGGGATATTTGTGGTAAGGGAAAGGGAGAGAATATCTTGTTAGTTTGACTTTGGTAACTGGAAACATGATTTATTCAACGGGTCATATATCCGGCAGGAGGTTATTGAGTGTGGTGAAGAGAGGGAATAGTGTGTGACTGTTTGGTAAGTGTGTGAAATGTTTCTTTACACCAATTATTTACTGTATTTAGTGAAGGAATGTTGATGTGTTTGGTGTAGTGAGTTCTTGATGTGGTTAACTCGATAACTTATATTTATTTATTCAGTTTGTCATAGATACGGCTAGAGGCAATTGATGCTGTGTGTGTGTGTGTGTGTGTGTGTGTGTGTGTGTGTGTGTGTGTGTTATTCAGTGTATATAGTCGAAGAATTTGGGGTTTTGGAAGTAGTTGTGTTGTAGTGAGTGCGTGAGGGAGAATAGGTGTGTGGACGAGTGTGTGGGTGGGTGGATGGGTGGGTGGGTGGGTGGGTGAATGCCTAGGTGGTGTGAGGTCTTTGGTGGATGAGTACTTGATTGGGTGATCGTGTGTGTACGGCTGACATATATACAGATAAGTTGGATGATGCCATAGGTGGATGAGATTTAAATGTGGATGTTCATTGAGTAAATTAAGAATGTTGTATTTATTTGTATTTTTGTATTTTTTCCCCCTCTTATCCCTCTTCTTCTATACTTAACCCCTACTCCGCTTACTCTTGAATATTTACTTTGTTTCTCTTCTTATCCATCTTTAGCGTTCTCGCCACCTCTTTCTACCTTCTCCTAACTCCTTCTCCCCTCTCTCTCTCTCTCTCTCTCACCTTCCTGTCCCTCCTCTCTCCTCCTTCCCCCCCTTCCTCCTCCCCCCTCCTCACATTGTTTCCCCAATTTTATCATCGTATCAATAGGACCCATTGATCGATCCGACAGGCCGAGGCGACAAAAATTCCTTCAGATTAATGACGGACTAATTTTTTGTATGGACTTGTGAGGTGTCGAGCAAATACCTAAACGAGGGCCACGTGCGTCCTGGGAGAAAATATCGTCGTCGGCCATTGGTTATATTATTGTATTTTTTTTTCTCCAGTACGTAAGAGAATTATTGTTGACATCTTGGACAAAAAGTATTTTTTTTTTAGTACTTATCCTAATACAAAAGTTGCTACCCTAGCTGTGTTGAGTTAGTTAAGCCGCAGATCCATGTGGCGTTCAGTGACTGTTGCCTCGTTGTCAATATCTACGACCGTTGTCGGCTTTGGGGCCAATGATCTCGTTCCCCAGAGCCAAAACAATGCAGACCTGAGCAGAGAGAAGGACAGACGACATCTGAACCAGGCTGTAACGTGGCTTCTGGGCTGCTGCTTCTGCTCAGATAACACCTCCACCAGTCTTGCGTAGAAGCATCTTGCACTGGGTCCCATCCCACCAGAGGTTGTGAACACTAGAGGAGTGAAGCTGTCTATCTTTTCGTTCTCGTTCCTCCTGTGTGCAGCATCGAGAGCTAAGTTACGGTGACATGCGGCCATGGGATCAAAAATCCTGATGTCGAAGAAGGCTCGCTGTCCCCGCGTCCAGAATCCTCGAGAGCTGATATCAACACGGGCTTCGTTGGATGTGTTTGAAGTCCTGTGTTGGAAATTCTACTATTCCTACTGTTACTACTCCTACTGTTACTACTCCTACTGTTACTACTCCTACTGTTACTACTCCTACTACTCCTACTACTCCTACTGTTACTACTCCTACTGTTACTACTCCTACTGTTACTACTCCTACTACTCCTACTGTTACTACTCCTACTGTTACTACTCCTACTGTTACTACTCCTACTGTTACTACTCCTACTACTCCTACTACTCCTACTGTTACTACTCCTACTACTCCTACTGTTACTACTCCTACTGTTACTACTCCTACTGTTACTACTCCTACTGGTACTACTCTACAGTACTACTCCCTGCTGTTGCTACTCTACTACTCCTACTGTTACTACTCCTACTACTCCTACTGTTACTACTCCTACTACTCCTACTACATTTACTACTCCTACTGTTGCTACTCCTACTACTCCCTACTGTTACTTCTCCTACTATTTACTACTTTCCTACTGTTACTACTCCTACTACTCCTACTGTTACTACTCCTACTGTTACTACTCCTACTGTTACTACTCCTACTACTCCTACTGTTACTACTCCTACTACTCCTACTGTTACTACTCCTACTGTTACTACTCCTACTGTTACTACTCCTACTGTTACTACTCCTACTGTTACTACTCCTACTACTCCTACTGTTACTACTCCTACTACTCCTACTGTTACTACTCCTACTGTTACTACTCCTACTGTTACTACTCCTACTGTTACTACTCCTACTGTTACTACTCCTACTACTCCTACTGTTACTACTCCTACTACTCCTACTGTTACTACTCCTACTGTTACTACTCCTACTGTTACTACTCCTACTGTTGCTACTCCTACTACTCCTACTGTTACTACTCCTACTACTCCTACTACTCCTACTGTTACTACTCCTACTACTCCTACTGTTGCTACTCCTACTACTTCTACTAATACTACTCTAGTATACACTGTACTACTACTACTACTACTACTACTACTACTACTACTACTACTACTACTACTACTACTACTACTACTACTACTACTACTACTACTACTACTACTACTACTACTACTACTACTACTACTACTACTACGTGGCCTCCAGCCTCCCCCAATAGCCACACCTTCGCCACCATTTATTTACCTTAATATTAACTATCCTAATACATAAGCAACTATCCTATCTGTGTTAAATTAGTTGAGCCGCAGATCGATGCGGCATTCGGTGACTGTAGCCTCATAGTCGATATCTGCAGCAGTTGACGGAGTAGGGGCAGAAGCTCTCGTTCCCCTGAGGCAGAGCAAAGCCGACCGAAGGAGAGAGAAGGACAGTCGACATCTCATCCAGGCTGTGACATAACTTCTGGGCTGCTGCTTCTGTTCGGAGATCAGCTCCGCGAGTCTGGCGTAGAAACATCTTGCGCTTGGGCCCATCCCACCAGAGGTTGTGAACACTAGCGGAGTGAAGCTGCCTTGATCGACATTTTGAATTCTCTCCCCATATGCCCTTCTCTTGTCGTTCTCGTTCCTCCTATGTGCAGCATCGAGAGCTAGGTTACGGTGACAAACGGCCATGGGATCAAAAATCCTGATGTCGAAGAAGGCTCGCTGTCCCCGCGTCCAGAATCCTCGAGCACTGACGTCCACACGGGCTTCGTTAGATGTGTTTGAAGTCCTGTGTTGGAGGATCTCGCCATCCAGTGGAAGGAGGGTCGGTTCTACCATGACGTCCCGGCAGGTTTCCTTCAACATATTTGCTGTGAGATCCCTTACCTCGTCATGCCTCATGCATATGAAGCCCCCCTTCTTGCAAACCATGGCGTGATCGCCATCATAGGAATAGCCACACACGCATTGGGAGGGCAAACCATCTACTGGCCAACCGTACCTTAGAGCAATGGCATCTGTAAATTCTTGTTTGTTAAGGCTGAAACCATTTGCCCTTATCGGTAACGTAGTTAACCAGTTCGAGGCGCCCACCTCCTGCGCTATAGCTACTTTTTTTGTCAGATTTTCTGGAACCTGCAGCAATAATTGCTGCAACATGTCATTTTGGCAGTGCTGCCGATCTGTTGTAATGGATCTACGGATCTTATTAACTTCGCTGGTGTCCACTTCCCCTGTTGCATTCTGGGCTATTATGTGGTCAGTGAGGGCTGCCGTGAGCTTAAGTGAATTTTGATGTTCAGAGTCAGCAATCTCCTCTGGATTAGTTAGTCCCATCCCTCCCAGTCTTGGTGGAAGTGCAAGAAGTGTTCTTTCTACTGGGGTTAAGTCGTGGTGTTTCACTAGTTTGGGAATGAACTTGACACTACTGTTGCTACTCCTACTACTTCTACTAATACTGATAAAAATAGTAAAGCGAATAATGATTATAATAGTTGCGATAAAGATGACAGCAGCAATAGTAATGAAAGTAATAATAGCGATAATAATAATAATAATGGTAGCAATAGTAGATAATGATAGTCTTGGCTGAATGATCTGCTGTCAGGTAGGCAATTACCTTAATAATATTCATAAACATATTACCTTAAGGTCAATTGTTACTTAATGTATATGATGCAATTAATTGGCTAAAATTATGATGCTCGACACTGAATAATAAATTAGCATTCATTCATTTAGTGACTATAACAAACTTCTCAAATGTCAACTTTTTAATGAGGCAATTCTCGCCCAGGAATGACTATCACACACACAAAGAGAGTAACTAGGATGAAACATATACAACTAGCTACAACCAAACACACAACAACAGAGTTAATGAGCATAACAAGTTGAGTCTTGCGGATAATTTATGATTTCATGAAGTTAAAGTCTGGAAAATTGATGGTGTTGAGTCCTTTGTCATAGTCACCGCTAGATGGAGTTATAATGTACCACAGAAAATGGGAACAGCAGGCGACAGAAAATGGGTAAAATAGACGATAGAAAATGGGTACAATAGAAAATGGGTAAAATAGACGATAGAAAATGGGAACAATATGTGTGAAAAAATGGGAACAATACATGGGAGAAAATGGGAACAATAGACGAAAGAAAATGGGAGGAGTGGAGGAGAGGAAGCCATAACTCAGCACCTGTTACATAAGTCCTTCACACACACACACAATGGCTACTCCTGGACCATAGACAAAAAAGGGTGGTGAACCGACTAACCTTAAAACAATGACGAATTGCTGAAAAAAGGGAAGAATTATATTGAGAAAAAAAAATGAAGTCGCATTTTTGAGAGGAATAGAGAGATGTTTCTTATATGGGTAAGAGAGAGAAAGAGAGATTTTCCTGGTGTGGGTTAAAGAGAGACAGAGAGCTTCTTAACGTGGGCAAGAGACAGATATCTCTCTAGTATGGGTTAGAGAGAGAGAGAGAGAGATCCTGGCGGTGGCTAGACAAGGATAGTGTGGGTAATACAGAAACAGGCTGCTGCAGGTCTCAGGACTCACTCACGCGGCCGGACAATTAAGTTAATGATCGCCTCTGCCCTGTAAAGAGGCCACTATTTATCATACATTTATTCCCCGGTAATAACAGAGGAGTGGACGCAATAAATGACCTTCTATTTTCTAGCCACCTCCTCGCACCGCCACCACCACAACATCGGGGAGCTTTAAAAGGCGGGTTGTTATGTCGGGCGACGATTGTGCGCCAGGATGGTTGTTAAGTAAAGGTCTTTTTAGTGGATCACGAGATATGATCTTTATAAAGATTTTAGGTGTCTTCGTATATCTGCTGTGCTTTTTTTAAGGGAGGGGAAGGATTAGGGGGGAAGGGCTCAGGGGTGGGGTTCAGGGGGAGGGGGGAAGGGCTCAGGGATGGGGTTCAGGGGGAGGGAGGGTTCAGGGGTTCTTTCTTGTTTTGGTGTGATGCAGATGACGTGAGGGACTGAGGAGGATGCTGTGTGTTGGCTTGTTAGGGACCACAGAACAGGTGGGACGGTGTCAAGGGAAGCGGTTAATTACAGTAAGGTAGTTTGGACTCGCTGCCAGTAGTAATGAGAGGAGACAGTGCTAGTAGATTTTAGATTAGTATTAAAACAGAGGGGGAGGAGAGCTGGCGAGGAGGGGGGGGGAGAAGGAGGACTGGAGGAGAAGAGGGAGACCAAGACAAAATGTAAGGATACAATGCAAAGAGACGTGGCTAGAGGAGAGGAGGATAGAGCAGGATAGAGGACAGTGGCATGGGAGCGACCCAGATAAAGGAGCAGGCAGAGAGCTGTGTGTAACATAGGACCTCCCCCCTCCTCCCTCCCTCCCTCCCCTCCCCCCTACAAAAAGGAGACAATGAGACGAAAGAAGAGACAAAAGAAAGAAAAAAAAAGGAAATTTGTTATTATTTACACCTAAGGACTGATATAATGGCCGAGGTGAAAGAGTATATACAACGAATGACTACCACACGTAAGGATACAGTAAGGTCAGAGGTTACTGTATCTCGGTACACGTAACTCAAAGCCATATACACCTGTGGTCCGGTTATAACTTATTCCTACGATCTATTAATCAACTTGTGTCTCCTATAAGATGTAAGGAAGAGACAGGTATAAATAAAAGGTCTGATTTCACCTACAATAAGAGCCATTGTTGTTGTTTTTTCTCTATATATAAACAGAAAACAAAGATATATACAGTTGATTTATAATTCACGACAACTGAGCATTACCAGCCAGTTAGCCCCCCCTTACCCCCTTACCACCCCCCTTCGCCACGCCACCCCACACACACACACATTTATAAACTGTCTTTATTCCTCAATTGTAAACAGCCCTTCACCACAACACGTAAGTACACCTCAGATTCATTATTGCAAGTTTAGCCCTCATTCTGTGTGTGTGTGTGTGTCTGTGTGTGTGTGTGTGTGTGTGTGTGTGTGTGTAATAAGCCAACTGCCTGGGGATGTGTGATCGTAATAAAATTTGTTCCCCCTGTGTACATTTTGATAAGAGATGTCTGCCTGGTTATGTGTATTTGGTCTTTGGTTTAGTATTTACTGAGTATTACTTTTTTTTTTTAGAGGTGGGCTGTTATCTCTCTCTCTCTCTCTCTCTCTCTCTCTCTCTCTCTCTAATACCGGTGCATATTTAAATGGGTTGGTATCGCCAGTGTGTGTGTATCGGAGGTGCAGGACGCCCAGGTGTGGTGCAGGTGTAAAGGCTCGTACACAGGTGAGATCCGATACCGTACTGGCTGGCAATAATACACTATGTGGAGCGTTTGTTCCCCCTCTGTTTGTTTACAGTCGAGTTTACTTTTGTTATGAGTTGGTTTTGTTTACTTTTGTCATGGGTTAGGTTTACAGTCGAATTTATTTATATTAAAACGAAAAAGTTAAACTCAAGAAGTTAAACCAAATGATAAAAGAACAAAAATGCTGAAGCCCAAAAGTTAAACCCAAAAAGTTAATGTCAGGAAGCTAAAATCTTAAACGAAAATGATGGTGATGATAATGGTGGTGATGATGATTGTACAGTGACGATGGTGATGGTGCAGGGAAAAAGCTAAAGGTAAGCTATATCTGGGAATCAAGCTAAAACCTTTAAGCTAAAACCCCCCAAAAATTATTTCCATATTGTTAGTTGACCAGAAGACTGTTGTCTCATCTTCACAAATATTTTTCCTTTCTTTTTAACTTTTGGAACAAGTTGGTCAGGTGGGGGAGGGAGGGGGGTGTACTTCATGGGAGGGAAGAATGGCTGGGTGGATGGATGGAGAAGAAGGAAGGGAGGGGACAAGCAAGAATGGAAGGGGAATAATAGAAGGAAGTGGATAGGTGGACTCTGGGATGGAAGAGGGGGAGGGAAGGAGGGAAATGGTGGATGGTTTTAATGACGGAGGAGGAGGATGGTTTCAGTGAAGGAGGGGGAGAAGAGGAGGAAGAGGAAGATGGGTGGCTTAGGGAGGAAGGAATGAAGGAAGAGAAGGATAGATGGTTTTAGGGAGGGAGGGAGAGAGGGAGGGAGGTCTCTGACTGGGAGGAATGACAAGAATAACAAGAGCAGTTTGTTCGCCCGTCACTCACACGCCCTGACCACTACACCCTGGTGATGGTGATAGTGGTGATGGTGATAGTGGTGATGGTGATAGTGGTGGTGATGGGGATAGTGGTGGTGATGTAGTGGTGGTGGTGATGGGGATAGTGGTGGTGATGGGATGAGTGGTGGTGATGGGGATAGTGGTGGTGATGGGGATAGTGGTGGTGATGGGGATAGTGGTGATGGGGATAGTGGTGGTGGTGATGGGGATGGTGGTGGTGATGGTGATGTGGTGGTGATGGGGATAGTGGTGGTGGTGATGGGGATAGTGGTGGTGGTGATTGGGATAGTGGTGGTGGTGATGGGGATATTGGTAGCAGTGGTGGTAGTCATGGTGGTGGTGGTAGTAGGAGTGGTCGTGATGGTGGTAATGGTCGTTGCTGTGATTGTGGTGGTGACAGTGGTGGTTGTGGTAATGATAAAGTTAGTTTTAACATTGGTGGTGATTGTCCAAGTGATGGTGAGGGTGTGGTAGGTAATGGTGGTGGTGATGGTGATAATGGTAATAGTAGTAATGGTATAGATTGTGATGATGATGATGATAGTGATAATGATGATGGTGATGATAGGAGCTAATTAAGATGACAGTAGTGAAGATGACGAATGTTTGGAGACTGAGTTACGGCGGCAATTGTGACAGGTGACGGAGATGTATGTATGTATGTATGTATGTATGTATGTATGTATGTATGTATGTATGTATGTATGTATGTGTGTGTGTGTGTGTGTGTGTATCGGGGTATGTCTATATTGAAGGTTAAGGTGTCACTCTTAAATGTCTAATTAACTCTTCAACAAACAATAGTTAATTGATGGATTACAAATAAGTTAATGATAAAATTGTTCATAATTGTGTTTATTGTGAAATGAATCTCTCTCTCTCTCTCTCTCTCTCTCTCTCTCTCTCTCTCTCTCTCTCTCTCTCTCTCAGATCATCAACAACTCGAGTAATGGAGAATCGAAGCCAAACATCCAATTTTATTTAGAATTTATGTCTGATTTATCTCGTCAGTTTGTGTCATTGTTATGGTTTATGTCTTAATTTATGTATCTGTCCTTACGTGTTTCCTTGAGAACCACAAAATAAGTGTTATGTTGAAAATGCTGTTTCCCTAGTGGTTAAAGCTGGGTTAGGTTAGGTTTCGTTAGGTTAGGTTAGGTTAGGTTAGGTTAGGTTTGTTAGGTCAGGCTAGGTTTGGTCAAATTAATTACATTATGTTAAGTTAGGATTGGCTAGGTTAGTTTAGGATAAGTTAGGTCAGTTTAATTTGGTTAAGTTTGGTTAGGTCAGATTAGGTTAGGGGAGACTACTGTACTTAGGCTAACCAAGTGTACGCTTAGTCTAAACTAGGCTAGATTAAGTTTGGCCTCGTAAGGTTAGACTAGGTTAGGTGACGCAAGCCGACGTGACATTAGGTTAGGTTAGGTTAGATAAGGTTAGGCTAGGTTAGGTCAGATAAGGCTAGGTTAGGTCAGCAGCAGCAGGTGCTTATTTTGTTATTATTTTTTGACTAGAATGTTTGGCGTCATCCTTAACGTTAGGCAATAAATCATTCAAGTGTTTCCACATACTCTTGGTGTCGTTTAGGACTGTCTTGGTGTGTGCCAACTCTGTCGCACGTGGCTCACTGAGTGGGAGATGAGAGAGACTGTATTTTTTATCTTCTACCTTCTTAATGACTGTGAGGGCTGTAGGCACTATCTTCTACACAGGTAACACAGGTAATATACACGCGTTCCTAACCTACCTGAATGATTTACCTGATAGTTGAGTTTAACGCGGGTGTATTTTGCTTAGACAACACTTAAAATAATGATATAACTCGTGGAGATATATTTTCTGTAGTGATAAATTATATTATGTGATAATAAGAATAGTTTTTCTTTTTCAAATTATATATATTTTTTTTGTATTTTTATTTTATCCGGTAATTATGTTTACAGTGTCATTCGTCAGGTAAAAGTCGCAGAACCGTAAAAAAAAAACCACCGTAAAAGTTAGTGATTTAGAGTCCGGTTTTCTTTAAGGAATCGTCTGTTGTTGTTTGTTATTGTTCTTTACATTGGAGGTAAACAAAACACGTTTCTGTATGGCAAAAAATCTAGGGATAATTTCACCTCCATATTTTACCGCCATCTTTATACCCGTAGCTTCAAGTGAGTTTGTATAAAAGGTCCAATACCAAGCGGTGCATGTGGGTATGAATGTGGGTGGAACAGAACTTAACATACGACCCTTTAAGCATACACCAGAGTAGAACTGATTAATATTACACAGAAAACGATAAAGTGTTGTGGCCACGACTACACCCTGTTTTGCTAAGAGACCCCCCTTTGAAAGAAAACGTATCCATGTCATATACCTGTACTTATCCTCCCACATACAGTATAGATACAATCGCCAAATAACGCAATTTTCACTCGATTATGATGTAAACATTATATCAGTAACAGTTAGATGCCATATTGAACGAGAACACAGTCCGTTATAGCGGGGTTAGTACTGTAACTTGTTTATGACGTGGCCCCGTTTTTACGACCATTTATTTATCATGTTTTGAGAAGTTTATTAGTTTTTACGAGTTTTTATTGGTTTTTATCTCGATGCTTGAGCTGGTTCATTAGGAAATAGTTGAGTTGGTCCTCAGGTATATGTTGAGGTGGGGGGTGGGGGGGCTGTCTCTCTCTCATTCAGTTGTCTCTTATTTTTTTCTCTCTTTTTCTTTACAATTCTCAATTTTTTTTATCTATCTATCTGATCTATCTGTCTATGTCTGTCTGTCTGTCATTTATTTCGTCTTTTTCCCCTTGGCGTCTTTATCGTCTATCCGTTCTTCTACAGATTATCATTCTTCTCTTATTTCTTTCCTCGTGTTAAATAAAAAAGATAAGTAAACAGGTAAATAAATGGAGAGAGAGAGAGAGAGAGAGAGAGAGAGAGAGTCGGTTAGAATAGACAGACAACGAATATAAATAAGACAGATGGGTAGAACAGACAGACAGACAGATAGAATTTACTGATAATTAAGTGGCCAAAATAAACAGATTAAAGTATAGAATAAAAAAAGACGATTAAATAGATACTTTAGACACAGACAGACATAGACAGACAGATAAACGGATAAATAGTCATATATAAAGAGATACAAAGATTCACAATAAGGCACATAGACAGACAGACAGACAGAAACACCTGCTGGTTAAGGCCACTGTATATGCACCACACGCGCCCGGCGAAATCTGAAGACATTGACTTTAACAAGCTAAGTTATGTTGGACTGGGGCACCACCTCATAGATGACGGGAGGGGAGGGGGTGGAGGAGAGAGGGGTGGGTGGGAGGTGGGAGAGGTGCAGGAGGTGGGGAGGGGTGGGGAGGAGAGGAGAGGAGGAGAGTGGGAGAGGTGGGAGAGAGAGAGAGAGAGAGAGAGAGAGAGAGAGAGAGAGAGAGAGAGAGAGAGAGAGATAACAGCCTCGTTCATATCCTTAATATTCCTTCATTAACCACAAAGTAAAAACTAAAACAAATCCATCAGAGTAAATACACTTATAAGTATATCACAATCTACACAGGTCACCTACGTCAACTATACTTAACCTCAGTTAATGACATGTTTACAATTACTTTCATAGCTACTTACTAGTCCATCACACCTGTAATATTGATTCTGCTCATAAAATGGTCAGAATAGCTATAATAATCTACAATATCTTTACGTGGTTAGTGTAGCAGTCACATTTTACCATCAGATTCATTTTCGTATAGTCAGATGAAAGTTAGTGTTCATTATTTTGACTCATTAGCTACCACATGCAATTAAGTTTTTCTCGTGTTGTCAAAGTTCACTTCTCGGTGCTGGTCAACGTCACCTGTTATATTTAGTCTAAGATCTTGATGTATTCAGCTCAACCATAATGGGGCTTTGTTCAATTTTTTCTGTAATCAGAGTTCCATCAATATTTAGTATAGTTCCTCGTAGTGGTATACAGTTGGAACAAGATATTTTCACGTTTTCTTCAGTTTCTACTATAGTCAGAATATGTACCTCATTTACTTCATATTGAGACAAGGGTACGAGTCAAATTAGCCACAAGACGCATACTGTACACTCGCCTGATACAGTACAGTAGCTAGCGCATTTCGTGAAATGTGGCAAGTCTGTGTTTGTTTACATCATATTAAAACTCCCTGAATGGCCCTAAGGAATGTCGCAATAGTAGCCAGACTGAGGATCCTAAATAAGCATTCCCCAGAGTTGCCACATCTCGCAAAACATACCAGCCACTGTACCAGGTATAAGTGCAGACGACCGTACATAAGGTGCAGTGCTCTCTCTCTCTCTCTCTCTCTCTCTCTCCCACGTGTTTATCATCTTTGCATAACGCCAGAGATTATTGCTATGGAGCACAACTAATGTGTTGGCTGGTGTGTGAGGCAGCCATCACCACATACATCTCCCCTGCTCGCCTCCTCCGGCATGTTTTTGTTCAGAATCCTCGTCTCGTTACCTACAGAGAGCACCTTCACTGGCTTTTGATCCCTGCCGTAATGTACCTTGTAGTAATAATTGTGGTCCGTTCCATTTCTTACCATCCCGTTACCTTGTGGTCCGTTCCGTTGCTTACCAATTCGTTTCTTACACTTGTGATCCGTTCCGTTCCTTACCAATTCGTTCCTTACACGTGTGGTCCGTTCCGTTCCTTACCATTCCGTACCTAACCTTCCGTTTCTTGAACTTGTAGAACGTTTTGTTCCTTACCACTCCGTTCCATGCACTTGTGGTCCGTTCTGTTCCTTATCATTCCGTTCCTTGTACTTGCGGTCCTTTTCATTCCTTACACTGATGATCTGTTCCGTTCAATACCAATTTGTTCCTGGCACTGCTGATCCGTTCCTTACATTAATGGTTCGCTCCGTTCCTTGCATAGGTGATCCCTCCCGTCCCGTTCCTTGCACTGATGGCCCACCTCGTACTACACCGATATTTATCTTAAGTCATACAAAATAATTCCACATAATACCTTAAGCCACCGAGTCAATCTTCTTGTTTCCTCCTGTACCGTCCTGTACCGTGTCTCATCACCCTCGCTGGTCCACAAGCCGCAGTACCGTATCATCATTGATATTTATTCCGCTTTGTATTTATATTATAAGTATATACATATTTTACAGTGGTGTTGATATATATATTAATGTGATAAGGGAGGGAAGCAGTATAACATGGGTGGAACAAGAGGACAGAGCTGTCAGTATCATGTCTAGTCGGTAACTATAATTATTGCAATGGTAGTTTCTGTCTAATTGCATGATAGTCTATGATATAATGGTTTTGGTGCTACAATATAAGCAGGAATACAAAGTAGGTATTGCAAGAATATTAATACTTAGAACAATAGATAATTTTTTTTTAGTCATGTTCCGCTGTTGCCAAAGTGACTTGCTGTGGAAATGTCTTTGTGTGTGTGTGTGTGTGTGTGTGTGGTAGAATAGTAGCATCATTAAATTTTCACAATAGCATTTGGTTTAATTGCTAATACAGGTACAGTGTTTTCCTACATTGCATCAGTACCATAAACAGTGATCCTTTGAAGAGTTAAATCATTATACTTAAAGGGTTAATCCGTCATCCTCAAAGGGTTAAACAATAGAAATTCAATATTCCTCAAAATATTAAAACATTATCCTCAAATGTTTTAACCAAACTATAGGACACTTATTGTACGTAGATACTATAAGACTACGGTATGTTTCAACTATATAACGACGCATATAATAATTAAGAAGACTATGGTGCATGTAAATGTTATAAGAATTGTATGGCGCACGGAAGACATATAAGACTCCGTAGTGCAAGTAACAGATTATAAGACTATAATGGACGTAAACACAGCTAAGACTCACAGATCCTTCACCTGTGCTGCTGCCGACGTCTTGAGCCTTCTTGTAGTCATACCTGGAAAATGACGTATTTATGTTTCTAATGAGATCTACACCTGGGGCTGGTCAGTGTGTCGTGGAGAGGTAATATAGCTTAACCATTAACCAAAGACATGTTAAAACTGAAGACGAGACCTGACTTGCCTCCGGTTTGTGTTTTGGGAAGGGGGTCTCTCGCTCCTTTGTATCTTAATTAAGAGGCTCTTCCAAGGCGCTATTCAGCATAATGTCGGATTAATAATTTTAGATGCGGAAAAGGAGAAAAAAAATCCGAATTACTTCCAATACAAAATGAAATAGACAACGACGTAAAAATACCCTTGTCTCTCTGACCTGGTCCCCGTGTACCGCCGCCTGGTGACGTCTATGGGTGAAGAACGCAGACCAAAATAATATGATGCCTCCCCAAGCTGGCCAAGATTAACGAGGAGTGTCCAGCTTGCGACCACATATTAGTGCAACTTGTCGTGTTGCGTCAGGTCTGTGTGTGTCTGTGTGTCAGTACGTCCGTCTGTGCTGACCAGGTGATCCGTCAAGAGTCACAAATGCCACCGCCACCACGTTCCTGCTCCGCCACCACTATCAGGTATCACGCCCCTCGAGGAGTTGTCACCCGGACTGATTATTTCACGTCTCGAGGGGTTAATGCCGAGGTGGCTCTTGGTTATTAACAGCTCTGGTCGCTACGTCAGCCACGAGTACAGCGACCCGTGAACAAATTAACACAACGTCACCCACCAGTCCAAGGTCTACTGGGTGAATTAACAGTACGTCATCTGCCACTCAAAGTCCACTAGACAAATTGATGATATGTCAACCACGAATTTGAGATCGAGTTCACAAATTGACAGAAATTATTCAACTTTGAGTCCAGAGCCCAGTGGACAAATAACCAATGTGCTGTCCTCTAGTTCAAGGTCCTGGGAGTTAAGTTTCAGTATGCGAGCTCCGAGTCCGGTGTCCAGTAACGTGTCAGTCACAGCAGTAGGGTGAACCTGTGTGGTAGACTAGGCAGTGGGGTGTACCTGTACGGCAGACTCGGCACTAAGATGAACCTGTAAACATATCTTGTAGACATAGGCAGTAGAAGAAAGTCTCCCCACACGTGTTAGCCAAAGATCAGACACTAAAACGGCAACTGTGTTTGGTGACGACTGTGTGATAGTGGAATAACTGTACATATAAATATAAGAATTATTTGTATGATGGGAAAAGAACGCGGTAGGTAATTTATATGTGGGTAACCTTTTATTTGTTGTATATTAATATGTATATTATAGTATTATTTAAAATTGCTATATAACACTGTACTTATTTTTCATAATGAAGACTGGTCAAAATATATCGTATGGTCTCTCTCTCTCTCTCTCTCTCTCTCTCTCTCTCTCTCTCTCTCTCTCTCTCTCTCTCGTGACGTCATCACTCCGTCAAGTGCTGGTGATTTGTGTTTGACGTCTGGTCTTCGTGTAGTTTTTGTGGTGGCTCACACACACACACACACACACACACACACACACACACACCTGTGCATACACTCATACAATATCCATAATTTAATAATAATAATAAATATAGCAATAATAGTCATAATATTTCCAACTCAAGTCACTGTAATATAACAAATTCTTAATATTCCCAGTGTTGTAACGCCCTAAAGAGACAAATGTGAAAATGATATCATTTTATAAGCATTATGAATGGCTCTTTGAGTACCATAGTTGATATTGGTAATGTGATAATCGGTATTTGATATCGCAGGAACAACATGTACGGTGTTAGAAAATGAATTACACTGTTGAAAACATTATCATCAATAAGAAGTTATTTCGTAAACTGAGTCTGACGTAAATCGACCTAAATATCCACTAAGGTTAGATGTTATTTCCTCTCTTCATCCTGTTGGGACCCGAAGGAAAATGAAAACAATTCTTACGATTATTTTTGTTTTCCTCTTGGTTGAGATTTAAGGAATGGATGTGCAGTAGTTACGGTAAAGTCTGGGTGTAATAGATAACGCAGGTATAGTGTACATAGGCCGTGCAGGTATACAGTTAGCAATGTAACCAAGACACTGCAGATATACAACAGTAGTAAACAGTTCTAGGCACTAAACACTATAATTAACCTGTACTGTAATCCTACGTGTATGTGTGTGTGTGTGTGCGGGAACATGAGCTCACTGGGATTGCTAATAACGCGTGTGCCTCCGTTTCCCCTCGTGATACAGATGACGGTGTGACCATAATGATGATGACATGCCCATTAAACCCAAATAAACGGGAAAGCGATGACGCGATGACGAAGGCGATTGTCTTGAGGGAGGCGGCAAAGATAACGCGATAAACGTTATTAATAGAGACCTTATAAGAGCGTGCCGAGATAGAAACCCGATATCTTGTGAGCACTTGGAGGAGTTTGTGGAAATATTATAGTCTCGTGGTGTCTGGCAATGAAGTGATCGTCTTTTGTTTTTATTGTTTTTCTCGTGTCACTTATAGTTTAATGGGTTCTTAAAAGTCATTTGCGGGCTGCTCGTATAATATATTCTTGATGTTTGTCTCATTTTTGTGACTATCCTTTGCTACAGTTTATTGTTTATTTACTGTTTATTACCTAAGTACTGTTTTTTTATTAATTTATGGGATATGCCACAAAAATTTCTCTTTCTCTTTTCTTTATTGTATCTCTCTCTCTCTCTCTCTCTCTCTCTCTCTCTCCCCCTCTCTCTCTCCCCCTCCCACATCTTTTTTCCTACCTCCTCCTTCCCTGACTCCACGCCCTTCTCCTCTCTCTCACTGCAATCCCATTTCCCATTTCCAGTCCCCTTTTCCCATCTCCCACCTATCTCTCTCTCTCCACTATGCCACATTTCCTCCATTACTCTCCCTCTCTCTCTCTCTTATTTCCATTTCCCTACTTCCTTCCTTCATTATCCCTCCCCTACCTACCCTTACCTCCCCCCTCACCCCCCCCCCACCCCCTCCGGGCTGGGGACCTCAAAGCCTAACATAGTTAAAGTCGATCAGGTTGGCTATCTGATGGTGTGGAATTAACTGAGTCGTGACTTTTACCTCCCCACCACCCCCATACCCCCCCTCGCCCCCATCCCTCCTACTCGCGAAGACAGAATGTAAAGTGGGCTTCAATAAAGGTCACTGTAGCACATTTCGAGGAATCCGATGGGTATTGAGAAGGATTCAGAAAATGATTCAAGCCTCATCTTCCCTCTCTCCCTCCTCCTCCCCCCCTCCCCTCCTTCCCCCCTCTCTCCTTCCTCCTCCCCCTCTCTCCTTCCCTCCCTCCCCCCCCTCCCTCCCTCCCTCCCTCCCCTCCCCCTCCCCCCCCTCTCTCCTTCCCTCCCTCCCTCCCTCCCTCCTCCATCCCCCTCCCTCCCCTCCCTCCCTCCCCTCTCCTTCCCTCCCCTCCCTCCCTCCATCCCCTCCCCTCCCTCCCCTCCCTCCCCTCCCTTCCCCCTCCTCTCTTCCCTCCCCTCCCCTCCCCTCCTCCCTCCCCTCCCTCCCCTCCCTCCCCCCTCTCTCCCCTCCCCTCCCCTCCCTCCCCTCACTCCCCTCCCTCCCTCCCTCCTCCCCCCCCTCTCTCCTTCCTCCCTCCCTCCCCTCCCCTCCCCTCCCTCCCCCTCTCATCAATCTCCTACAATCCCTCTTTCTCAAAATCCTCATCACTCCCTCTCCTTCCTTCAATCCCTTCTTACCTCTAGTTATTATATAGATCTTTCCAGTTATATAAAAAAAATCTATATTTGTGTTATTACCTGAGATGCCAGGAGCCAAGTTGTCTTTAAGTGAGTGTATCACTTTAGGACAGTTAGTTCGATAAGTTATGCTTGTGAAGTTTTATTGAACATAATTATAGATATAGTAATTAAGAAAAAACAGTGAGTTATCTGAAGTTGTAAACAGATTTAAGGAAGAGGAACAAGTGCAATGGTTTAGTAATTTAAGTAGAAATACTTTAGGGGTTAAAGGGACCATATGCATTGTTGTCTGTGCCTTTAAGAAGCATTTTATGGAGCTACTATAGTATGCGGTCTATCGAGCTGGAGCTTCTATAATATGCGGTCTATCGAGCTGGAGCTTCTATAATATGCGGTCTATCGAGCTGGAGTTGCGTCTACCGGGATATTTTTTTTTACACTGTAGCGTCTATTAACCTAACCTAACCTAAGGAGACGTTCAAAAAAATAAACAAATATTTACTTATGAGTTGGTTGCTGAAATAATAAAATAATGGCCGGCACTAGAGAAGGCAAAGAGGAGGAACATTAGTTATTACTTTAGATGTACAGTATAAGGGAAGATAAGTCAGCAGCAGGGAAGGGGAGTGAGTTGCATCTGCCTTATAACCACACTAAAAAAATCCAATTTGCAATGTGGGGAAAAAAAATCTGACTTTTAATCGCCACATCTATGTAACGTTGTCTTGTCTCCACCTCCTTCCCTCCCTGGCTGCTGAATTCTTTTTCTCCACAACTAAGAAAATGAACAATAGATCGAGCACAACAGTTATCGGTTACTTGTGGCATTAATTTCAGTTTGAGAGGAAAGTTACTGAAATGTAGTGTACTATTGGTACTATTGCATGGGTCAAAGGAGGTTAGATGCTTTTAAAATACGATGTTGTAGAGGAAATTCTAAGTGTGAGTTTTACTGATAAGAAAGCAAATGAAATATTATACTAAGACTGCCAAGTACAACGACGTAAATACTGTTATGTGTGAAGGCAACATCCTGTCCATTATACCACAAACAAATAAAATAAAATATAAGTAAAATCAGAAAATATGAATAACAAAAACATATAGATATCACCATAAAAAAAAAAATGGATTCGAACTAAAGTATTGAAGATGGAGTGTTAGGGTGTGTCCTCTCCACCCAGGCTGTAGAGAAGTTGTCAGGAGGTAATCTGGCACATCTCACCTGTGTCACACCTTCTGAGTGTTTGTTTATGATTGATGGAATATGTAAAAAAAAGTTTGGTTGACTGATAAACATCTGTTGCTTTACTCGTCCCAACCAAAAAGGCGAGGTGTGAGTGAGTGAGTGGGTGAGTGAGTGAGAGAGAGAGAGTGAGTGAGAGAGAGAGAGTGAGTGAGTGAGAGAGTGAGTGAGTGAGAGAGAGAGTGAGTGTCTAAATTTACATATATTAAACCTGTAATGTTTACGTTTGAAATAAGATGCAGCACAACTCTTTTAAAAATGAATTCCTTAGTATTAATTCCCTTCCCTTTCTTAACCAGACATATTTCGACGTCATAATAATTTTTGAGAGTGTTGGTGTGTTACCTGGAGAAAGTGAGGCAGGTATTGTGTTACCTAGAGAAAGTGAGGCAGATGTTGAGAGTGTTACCTAGAGAAAGTGAGGCAGATGTTGAGAGTGTTACCTGGAGAAAGTGAGGCAGGGTGTTGGTGTGTTACCTGGAGAAAGTGAGGCAGGTATTGTGTTACCTAGAGAAAGTGAGGCAGATGTTGAGAGTGTTACCTAGAGAAAGTGAGGCAGATGTTGAGAGTGTTACCTGGAGAAAGTGAGGCAGGTGATGAGAGTGTTACCTGGAGAAAGTGAGGCAGGGTGTTGAGAGTGTTACCTAGAGAAAGTGACGCAGGTGTTGAGAGTGTTACCTGGAGAAAGTGACGCAGGTGTTGAGATAGCAATATTGAACCACACAATAACTTACAAGACACAACACATAAACGTCATAGTATCAGTCTGGTGCATTTTACAACTGTTTTATAGGTAATATAATCCCCGGCATCCACCAGGAAATTGAAATAAATTCGTGGCTGCCTTGAAGATGAGCTCCTGATCACTTAACTCTCTTTCTCTCTCTCTCTCTGGATTTTCTTTATTGTTTTATATAATTTATTGTTGAGTATCGTAATTGGAGGCAAATGGTACACCCAGTTACGATAGTTGGTACTGCCTCTCGACCAATCAGCGTTGGATATCGTCTTGTATTGTCCATTCAGTATCCAATTGATGCTTCTTATTGTCCAGTTCAAAATCCAGGTGCTTCCTCTCTCGTCCAATCAGTATCGAGGGTTTTGTCTCATCCAATCAGTATCAACGTGTTTCTCTCTTTTCCAATCATCCATACCAAAGAATCTGATTAGTACATTAAATCTTTTCACTAAGTTACATAATGATAAGACAGATAACGTGAACTACTACTACTAATGATAATGAACTTTAATACGGCATTTTAGATTCGTGGATCCTTTGATTAGACGGTAATTAAAGGCTCATATATTGTTTACAAATTCTCTCATCATAACTACATTAGGATAATATCGTTTCCTCGTGTCAATTAAAGGGAGTTGTGTTCTTATGACCTAATGAGACACACTTATTCCTCTTCCCGGTTGATAGTTTCTTGGGGAACATGAAATTTGTGTCTTTGTGAAGAAAATTAATAATATTAATTGTTTTCAAAAGTAGAAAAAACAAATTGTTCTTTGATATATCAGGGTAGGTTGTGAATAATGAGAGGTGAGGTATTTAGTTAATGAAGGAAAGACAATAATATGTAGTTAGAGATTTAGTACTTGATCCAGGGGGTGAGATAGGCTCTCTCTCTCTCTCTCTCTCTCTCTCTCTCTCTCTCTCTCTCTCTCTCTCTCTCTCTCTCTCTCTCTCTCTCTCTCTCTCTCTCCACGCTAGGTATTGCACACCTACTATAATACCTGTTAGTCTTGTAACATCCGTGTGTCTTATGGTATTCATTGAACAAAAACCTTCTTTTCACTTCCATCTATTTGGTTAAGTAGAATAAGTGTTCATTTGATGACTCGTGAGATGTTATTCTTTCACTAAAATGCTTCCAGTCTGCACAGTCCCCCTACCACCTCCTTCGGGACGGCTCTGGCTGATATACTAAGGTTGCATCTAAACTTCTCATCTAGGATCTAATAAAAAGTTTTAAGTACCGAACTAAGCAAACAATGTACGGGAAATATTGTGTAACACTCGATTTAATTAATATGATGACTACTGACGTCTGTTAAAACACCCTTTGTGACCTCTACTGAAATCCTTTTTGTTGTACCGCTTAAAGGATGGGTATTGCACAACAAACTAGCTGCTGTCCTCCCCCCACTCCCCCAAAAAATCATTGCCTTCCTCCACATCCTACCCTCCCTCCCTCCTCCACACACCCTACCCTCCCTCCCTCCTCTTCCCACACACCCTCCTCCCTCCTCTTCCACCCCCTACCCTCCCCCCTCCCTCCCACACCCTACCCTCCCACCCCACTCCTCCCACACCCCACCCCTCCCTCCCTCCCCTCCCTCCTTTTCCACACCCTACCCCCCCCCCCTCCAACACACCCTACCCCCTCCCTCCTCCACACCCCTACCCCCACCCCCCCTCCCCCCTCCCTCCTCCTCCCACACTACCCTCCTTCCCTCCTCCTCCTCCCCCCCCTGCCCTCCCACCCCCTCCTCCACCCACCCTCCCTCCTCTTCCCACACCCCTACCTCCCTCCTCTTCCCACCACCCCTCCCCCCCCCCCCCCACCTCCCTCCCACCACCCCTCCCTCCTCCACCCCTCCCTCCCCTCCTCCCCTCCCTCCTCCCTCCCCCCCTCCCCACACACCCCTACCCCCCTCCCTCCCTCCTCCCACACCTACCCCCCCCCCCCTCCTCCACACCCCTACCCCCCCCCCCACCCCTCCCCCCCTCTATCAGTGTCACGTGTCCCTATATTAATAACCCGGCCCGTTCCCCCCCTCCAGTACCCACACCACAGGTAATGATATAGTTGGTCCTCCTAATACAGTGTGACTCAGGTGTTGACATTCTCTTAATTGGTTTACTTACGTCTTCATATTTTCAGGGGCCTTTTTGTTTGTTGTTTTTGTTGTTGACTATTATTGTGACCGGGTTGTGTCTGACTTTCTCAATATGGAACTTAGAACACATACATACATGCATACATACATACATACATACATATATACATACATACATACATACACGTTAGGTTGTGACATCAGTTATCACGTGTGCCAGTTCCCGTCACTCATGGTCTTGGTTCACTCTCTTGTTATTGTCTACAGTGACGTAATTTGTCTAATATATCACATTACATTTACAACGATGACGTGTTTTATATATCATTTTAATTTGGTAAATATGACATCATGGTGACTTGAATATGACGTCATGGTGACTTGAATATGACGTCATGGTGACTTGAATATGACGTCATGGTGACTTGGTAAATATGACGTCATGGTAGCTTGGTGAATATGACGTCATGGTGACTATGACGTCATGGGGGTTGAAGGGGAGGTTGTGTTTCTTTATTATAATTTTTATTTGAGAGTTTATTTAAATTTTTATCATTATCATAATTATTATCTTCATCAGTCATTATCAGTCATCATTATTAGTTATATTCAACAACTAACATCAGTCATTACTCATTATCATCACTTTGATCATCCTCCTCAGTCATTATTAATTATTATCATTATTATCATCATTATTAATCATTATCACTCTTCATCAGTCATTATATTATCATCATCGTCTGTTGAAATTATTATTATTATTGTTTTTTTTTGTTTTTTTATTATTCAATTTGAAAATAAAATATATATCAGGTAAAGTTATTTTAAAAGACTGAGCTACGTGAACAAGTGTTGGAAATAAAGCTGATTATCACCCCTCCTTTCTCCCCCTCTCACACCTCTCTCCTCCTCACACCTCTCTCCTCCCTCTCACACCTCTCTCCTCCCTCTCACACCTCTCTTCTCCCTCTCACACCTCTCTCCTCCTCTCACCTCTCCTCCCTCTCTCACCTCTCTTCTCCCTCTCACACCTCCTCTCCTCCCTCTCACACCTCTCTTCTCCCCTCTCCACACCTCTCTCCTCCTCTCACACCTCTTTCTTCTCCCTCTCACACCTCTCTTCTCCCTCTCACACCTCTCTCCTCCCTCTCCCACCTCTCTCCTCCCTCACACCTCTTCTCCCTCTCTCACCCCTCCTCCTCCTCCACCCTCTCTCCCTCTCACACTCCTCCTCCCCTCTCCCTCCTCCCATCTCTTCCTACACCCTCATCCCCTCCCTCCCCCCTCCTCCCTCCCTCCTCACCACCAGGAAGGTGAGGCAGGTTGTGTGACGGACACTGAAGGCACAACACAAACTACGTGAAAAAATTAACCAATAAACTGGCAGGTGAGGTGTCTTCTCCCTGACACCTCACCTGCCCTCCTCACCACCTCCTCCCTCACCTCCGACACTGTAGACATAAAGCACACTTGTTGATGACCCCTTTACTCCATGTCTTGCCTTACAGTTTGGAGTGGGTATAAATTTTTAGAGGTGGAGGGTCAGTTGGAATTGTTGTATCCTTCCCATAGAGTCATAAGACCATCGTTCGTCTTGTTCGTGTGTTCGTGTGCCAGTCTGTTCGTTTGTGTGGTTAGTAACTTCTGTTTTTCATTAAATGTTGGACCATACACACACACACACAATATCTTTAATAAGTCCATGTTTGCTAGTCTGAACTCTGAGGCATTGTGTGTAGTAAGTATAGGTCCTAGGAACATATGGTGTTTATGGTCGAAAATTTAAACACATTATTGTTTTTGTTGACGCAATTTTCCTTTTACGTCTTGCCTCCGTCTGTGTTTAGGTTATACGTTTCATAATTATCTGGGTGTGTTTGTCTACATATATTTCTTGTGGCTTATGTATCGTCTACCCCCTGACTTGTTTTTTCTATGTACAGAAATATTTGACGTTTATCTTGATTATATTTCGTCAGTCTGTTTACGTTTAATTATATTCGTTTTAAACTGTACTTGGTGAGAGAGAGAGAGAGAGAGAGAGAGAGTTCAGGTCTTCGATAACGAATAGGTGATAACTCAATGTTAAACTTACATCAGTTTATTGTATATGAAAAAAAGTTATTCGCTGTATCTCACCTCGCCTCACCTCGCCTCCACTCGCCTCACCTCGCCTCCACTCGCCTTACCCCGCCTCCACAATCACCACAAACAAGTTATTCTTCACATTTCAAACAATTTTACTGTTGTCAGAAAAAAAGTCACAGGAAATTAGTTTAATGCTGTATGTGGAAATAGATTTGTGCAGCTGTTCGGTGAAGTGAATGATAATATGTTTCAGAAACTAAATAAATTTATTATAATACAGAATATGTGCGATAAAGTGAAAGATAATATTTCTAGTCAAACGAAAATTTCTTCTTGTTTTTGAAATAATAATCATAAACAATTAGTATATATGAATATGTAACACAATAAACCGGTATATATATATAGTTTCTATAAAAGGTAAACCTAAAATTCATGCAACTTTAATATGAAGGTAAATACATTTTTCCTCAAGAACACCAAAGACATTATGTAATAACTGGAAAAATTATAAAAAAAAATAATCCTATCACCAAAGCGTTCCAATAACACCTTTACCTTGGCTATAGGTTAGTGTTAGGCGCCTGGGGGGACAACTACCACCATCACACCACCACCTTTGAGCTAGTGGGCCATATCTAACAATCAGAAATGTGTGAGGGAGACTTTAAATATAACATCTGACAATTAGAGTCGTCAGTGTCACATATTTCATCGGGTATTAGCATATTATCCGTCTAATTTCTTCCCCCTCCTTCGTGTAGCTCTGCGTCAGGAAGAGTTACGACTGAGTGAGTGACTCTCTTAGAGGTTAAGTCGCCCGCCGCCTTCACCTCCACCACCACGACCCGCGCTTGTAACAAATTCTCCATTGTCTGTTGAATATAGGTGACGTTCTGATGGCACCGTTACACAGGCAGGATACAGTGAGTTATAATATCTCTGGGCGTGATATAACATGATATGAGAGTCAATTATATGTAGTACAATATAACTTGAGGTCAATACAGCCTGTTACAGTATTAACGTGATATATAAAATTAGCTGAGACTGATAAAATATATGAAGTGAAAGCAGCCGAATAAATTATCAGATAGACATGATATAACACTATATTGAGTCAACTATGTATACTGCAACATATCTTGAAGGTGAATACAGCAGGATAGAGTATCATCTAGACACGATATAACATGATAGAGCGTCAATTAAAAAGATTGGATTCATGGATTTATAACCAACTCGAGGTTATTACAACACGATACACCGTCGAGTAAACATGATGTAACATAACCTGGGCAGGATATAGTGGGTATACACCTTCCCCCGGGATATGATGCAACATGATTTAGCGTACTTCAATTGGTCTTATTTTTCTGAGGTTTTAGTTAAGTCTCCTATGTTGATGGTCAGGGTGTTGTGGTTAAGTCTCCTATGTTGATGGTCAGGGTGTTGTGGTTAAGTCTCCTATGTTGATGGTCAGGGTGTTGTGGTTAAGTCTCCTATGTTGATGGTCAGGGTGTTATGGTTAAGTCTCCTATGTTGATGGTCAGGTGTTGTAAGTCTCCTATGTTGATGGTCAGTGTTGTGGTTAAGTCTCCTATGTTGATGGTCAGGGTGTTATGGTTAAGTCTCCTATGTTGATGGTCAGGGTGTTATGGTTAAGTCTCCTATGTTGATGGTCAGGGTGTTGTGGTTAAATCTCCTATGTTGATGGTCAGGGTGTTGCATCACTGTTTCATAATCTGTTCGACCCCTTGTATAGTAATGAGGGTAGGAGGTGGGTGGGTCTCTGTGCTGAATAAAATCGTCTCGTTTTAACTATTTGAAATATTTAAAGTCGCCTCCCCGTAGTGAAGGAGGTAAGAGTGATATTTACACCCTAGTTGCCGATGCTGAGGTTTGTATTGCACTTTCTTATCCCTGTTTTTTTATTCTTGTTATTCTTGCGGTTAGTGGATTTTTTATAACTTGATAACAGGTTAGAGAGAGAACAGGTTGAGAGAGATAACAGGTTGAGAGATAACAGGTTGAGAGAGATAACAGGCTGAGAGAGATAACAGGTTGAGAGAGATAACAGGCTGAGAGAGATAACAGGTTGAGAGATAACAGGTTGAGAGAGATAACAGGCTGAGAGAGATAACAGGTTGAGAGAGATAACAGGTTGAGAGAGATAACAGGCTGAGAGAGATAACAGGTTGAGAGAGATAACAGGTTAGAAGATAAGCTAGAGAGATAACAGGTTGAGAGAGATAACAGGTTGAGAGAGATAACAGGTTGAGAGAGATAACAGGTTGAGAGAGATAACAGGTTGAGAGAGATAACAGGTACCTGACCAGAAGAAGAAGAAGAAGAAGAAGAAGAAAAAAGACGACGAAGAAGAAGAAACTTAAAATACCAAGAAGAATAAAACAAGATGAAAAAGAAACAAAATAATAAACGATAATAATAATAAAAACAACAACTGCCTTAGCAATGTTCAGTAACGTCTTAGTTTCTACACAAAAAGATAACTTTAAGAAATACATCCTTACCGGGTTTATTTTATTTAGTTATTCTCATCGACTTTTCTTCGCTTTTACTTCCCATCACCTAAAAGTTTGTGCCTAAAAATATAAAAAATAATAAAAAGTAAAAGTTGGAATTTAGTCTCAGAGGTGTATATAGAAAGATTTATATATTCCTTAAATTTTCCTTTGTGGTGTTGTAAGTTCAGCAGCGTTTGGTTAAATTATCATCTCGTTCCATCATAGTTCGTTAGCCTCTCGTAAATTATAATACATCAAGGATTTTATTACTGTTTAAAATTCACACCCCAAGTATTTTTTTTTTAACTAATATTTCGGGAGTCATGAATGGTTGCGCCTCACAGACTGGCTAAACTCAGTCTCCAAGAATCCTAAGGTATATTTTTTCCACGTAACTTGAGATAAGATGATATATAAAGACTACATAGTTACTGTAGAGTCTTAGTTATTAATCATAATGTAGGTGTTATTTTAGAGGTCATCTTTATAGTTTTTGGAGCTACAGTAAAAAAACAGTTATATAAAGAGGGAGGAATTTATCTTACGAAACTTGAAGACTTCAGAATTCAGGTTAACGATGGATGCTCTACGTTAATCTCTTTACCTTTAACTGGTACTTAGGGAACATAATCAAGGTAGAGTCTCAGTGTAACTTTGACGCCATTTTGGTTTTTCGGTGGTGGTGGAGGATAGCTGCTCAAAACCACCACAACAAGACCGAGCGTCAAACACAGACAGACACAACGCCTCATACCCGCCCTGACATATATATGCCCACACTAACTAAGGAACTCATACCAGGAAAGGGTTATATTTCCTTCTTTTTATATATCATGTTGTTAATATATTAGTATTTTAACACTTAGTCTGCCTGGAGCTCTTTAACTCTTGAGAATCATTGTATATTTCATGCAGACGTTAAGAGCACTACATTATACGCCTATTATACAACACTAAATTTATCAACAGTATTTTAGTATTATTTTTTCATGTTACATTTTTTATCGTCTGGGGTGTAAACTTGGTAGAAAATTTACTTAATAGTTAACAGATATTAACCTTGTGAATGTTAACTAAGTTGCAACTCTTGTAGGTAACTTTATAATAGAGAATTTATTTAGAAGGTAGGTATAAGATTTCGAGCCTTATTCACCAAGGTCCGTAGTGTGAATTTTCCTTGTAACTAAAAACTAACAAAGAGTGTATTAACCTACCCTAACCTAACCAATAAGGCATAGATATAATTCTACAAATAACATTATACTTGGCTACTTTAACTAAATACACTTAGTACCAGTTAGAAGACCATAATTGAGTTACAGTAGTTAATGAGAAGGAACAAGGCGAGACTGTTATACTGTATTAAGAGTGAGGTGTGCCAAGCTCTACAGACTTGTCACTTTGTTATTCTTTGTCTCTACCTGCTCCCTCCTAGGCCTCCTCAGTGACTCATCCACTCACCCCTCACCTCACTCACTCTCACCTCATTCACCCACTCACCCTCATTCACTCTCCTCATTCACCTACCCTCACTCCCGACTTTCCTCACCTCATTCACCTACCCTCACCTCACTCAATCCCTCACCTTACTCACACACCCTCACCTCCCGGGCTGTTTCTTATATAAGTTTCCATTATTCATTCATTCCTTTATCATTTTATTCCTTATTCCTCTTCTCATTATCTCTGTCTCGGGTCACCAATATCGACGCCAATCCTTGAAGCATGTGAGGAGAAATATATAAGACTACAAATATGACATTATTATAGTGATGATGTGTGTGAGAGCTGAGGAAATGACCAAGTGACCTGTGAATAAGAGCTGAGCTGAGAGGAAGAACACCATAGTGACACTGAGAGAATAATTATCATCTCACAGCCATCACTGTTTATACACCGGGACCTCGGAGTACAACCTTCCTCACATCTGTTTCTCGAATTAGTCAGTCAGGACGGTCTAATATAAACTCAAAAGGGAGGAAAATTAATGCCATTACTCGTGAATTATTCGACTCTACATCATATAGTAATGTCGGGCCTGACGTCAGAAAAATGTCATTACTAGAGAGAAGACACTGACGTGACACCCGCTGTCATAAGTAAGGAGACCGCCTGGCAATAACAGGAGGCACTAAAAACACTACTTTGCATGAGCGTTACCGTCGTGATGGCTAGTTCGGCTCTCTCTCTCTCTCTCTCTCTCTCTCTCTCTCTGAAGTAGGGTACGAGACCTTTTTGGGGGTGTGTTTAGTGAGTGTTGTAAACTATGAGCTCGTTGCACATTGTATTGTTATATTGATCTTCAGTATCTGCGTATATATTATTTAATTTATTTACTTATTATATCCTGCTAATACAAATTGGCTGAGTATTTCGCTTTTACCATTACTGTGTAGACGGGTGAGTGTTCGTCTGTCCGCTCCTCTGTTCGTCTATCCGTGCCTCTGTTTGTCTATCCGTCTGTATCTTCGTTCTTCCGTCCGTCAGTCTCACAATCTTTCCCTTTTGTTCCTCCGTTCCTCTGTCTGCCCGCCCGTACCTCCGTTCTTCTGTGCCGCTGTTCGCCCGTCCGTTTTTGTCTCTGCACTCCACTGTCTTAAAATCTCCCCCTAACGACTCCAGCAAAACCCGGAAGGAGGAGGAGGAGGGAAGACGATGACCCAGCAGCTGTAATCCCTTATATAATGTTACGTTAATGGGAGTAAATTCTTCATTGGGCTTCTTATGGACGTAATTCGCGGTACTATAATGTTATAATGATCGTTTCCTTGATGACTTTCAGCACTATTGACCTTCACCTTTGTTAAACATTTCCCCTCCAGTTCTATCCTTTTACTGTAGTTTCTAATAATCACCCAGTTAAATTATGATCGATTGCGTCCATGAATGATTGAAGGTATATGTCACTCTGCCGTGTTTACATCGTTTAGATTCTGGTAATAAATAAATAAAATGATAAATAGTTAAAATGTAAAACTGGAAATAAGGTAAAAAAAAAATCATGAGAAAATTTAGAATTAAATTTATTAAACATACGCCACTCAAACTAACGCTAATACCTGCTGTGTTGTGGGTGTGGGTGATGTGGTCGTGGTGATGTGGGTGTGCATATTGTATTACCCATCTCCCATACTGTATAGCAACAGGTATACAATTACAGGTACCCTTTCCATATATTGAAGTTAAATGGTTGTGACTCACCTGTTGTAATAATGAACAAAACAGACTGGCAGGTTCCGAGAAGGTCATTATACGGGTGAAATAATGCGTTATGACTTCTGAGAAATATTTGGACTTGGGGGTGATATATACGAGGCTGTGGACATGCTTTGCCTTGCTTCCGTAATGACAGTCGTGGTAATAAAACAAGAGACATTTATAGGTAGCGGCTTTACTCTGAGGTCTAGTCGGTCTACACACTCAGACACGGTGTTAATGTCACTCCTAACGACGTGATTATAAGGAGTGTCCGTCGGAAGATCTGTTTTGTGATTTGGATGGAGGAAGGAGGTGTATGGGGAAGGGGAGGTGTGTATGTGGGGGAGGGAGAGGTGTGTTGGGGGGAGGGAGAGGTGTATGAGGGGAGGTGTGTATGTGGGTGTGTGTATGTGTGTGTGTGTGTGTGTGTGTGTGTGTGTGTGTGTGTGTGTGTGTGTCTAAGTTAGTGGTTATCAAAGTGGCGGGAGGAGAGGGGAGGGGTAACACCACCACTGGATACATATACGTGGTATTTACTCGTTAATCAGGTCATTACATGGCATATTTACTACAAGGTTCGAATTCCCGACATCAAAAGCAGAGACGACCACTAGTGAGTTAGTAGGGGAACTCTGTGGGTGTGTTACTTAGTTGTTTATGGGATATACCGAGGTAGATTAGACTGAGTACAACCATGAGTACTTTATATCATTGAGTACGTCTTATATTACACACACAGGTAAAGCTAATCCACAATAGGTGTCTTTTTGTACTTTGTTAAGGATATTTAAAGGGTGAAGGGTAAATTTTGTGTTGTGATATGTAAGTAATGTATAAAGTACAATTACCTGGTAGTATGAAGTAAAGTTATTTTAGGTTTTTTTATTTAATTATAGAACAGTTTCATGGGAGGATTGGTAGTATAGGTGTGTATGCTTGTACTTTCCTTCAGATAGGAACAGAATATGGTGTTTATCTTCGCCTGCCTGGAGTTGTATTTTAACACTTAAACCTGTGTAGAAATCTCACTCATTCACTCGCTTTTCCGCTTACTCACTCACTCACTCACTCACTAACTCACGTGAGCTATAGAATATCTTTAGAGTTGACGGAGAATTAGTTACTCTGATGATTAGATCTTTATCATTGTACGTACCACTGTTAGCCAGGAGCCACTGTTAGCCAGGGAGAGCCACTGTGAGCCAAGGGAGTGCCACTGTTAGCCAGGGAGAGCCACTGTGAGCCAGGGAGAGCCACTGTGAGCCAGGGAGAGCCACTGTGAGCCAAAGGAGTGCCACTGTTAGCCAGGAGAGCCACTGTTAGCCAGGGAGAGCCACTGTTAGCCAGGGAGAGCCACTGTTAGCCAGGGAGAGCCACTGTGAGCCAGGAGAGCCACTGTTAGCCAGGGAGAGCCACTGTTAGCCAGGGAGAGCCACTGTTAGCCAGGGAGAGCCACTGTGAGCCAGGGAGAGCCACTGTGAGCCAAAGGAGTGCCACTGTTAGCCAGGAGAGCCACAGCCAGGGAGAGCCACTGTTAGCCAGGGAGAGCCACTGTTAGCCAGGGAGAGCCACTGTGAGCCAGGAGAGCCACTGTTAGCCAGGGAGAGCCACTGTTAGCCAGGAGTGCCACCAGTAGCCAGGGAGAGCCACTGTTAGCCAGGAGAGCCACTGTTAGCCAGGGAGAGCCACTGTGAGCCAAGGAGAGCCACTGTTAGCCAGGAGTGCCACTGTTAGCCAGGGAGTGCCACTGTTAGCCAGGGAGAGCCACTGTGAGCCAGGAGTGCCACAGTGAGCCAGGAAATGCGATAGAGAGCCAGGAAGTGCCACAATGAGCCAGGGAGTGTAACAGTGGGACAACGAGACAACAACAACAGGAGCCCACAACAACAACAACAACAACAACAGCAGCAGCAGCAGGAGCCCACAACAACAGTAAGATCCACAACAACAACAACAACAGCAGCAGGAGCCTACAACCACAGTAGGAGACCATAACAACAAAAACAACAACAACAGTAGAAGCCCACAACAACAGTAGGAGACCATAACGACAACAACAGGGCCCATAACAGTAACAGCTTAGGTGGTCTGGGCTAATTCACTTGCTTTCGTCATTATCGATACGCCTGACGGTGACTAATGAGGCTGGTAATGTTTCGCGATTTTATGCGTTACGGAGGATAAAGGGGGAAAATGGAGCTCCCGTGTCGATGCGATTTCGTCATTAACGACATGAAATTTTCTTCTCCTGGGGGGTCGCCAGTGTGTGTGTGTGTGTGTGTGTGTGTGTGTGTGTGTGTGTGTGTGTGTGTATGACGGACTGGTGGTGTCGGACAGGGGGGCAGAGGAGGTGGGGGTACAGGTTAGAGCCGCTGCCCCCCTCCCCTTCCTCTACACCCCTTGTCCATTATGCATCTTTCGTGCTTATTGATTGTTAGTAAAGGTAGATCGCTGCAACTCCGTCTCTTTGCTGGCGGCGACGGTCTATCATGTGAATATATCGTCCTAATCTAATAAGCCTGGCAGCTTTGTGTTCATTGTCCGCTAAAAATATGGCAGAGCAACGACGGCCACTGATGATGTTATGAACTCAGAATTGATGTGTTCGATCTGGGCTCCTAATATTGTTTGTTATGAGGGGGAAGAGTGTGTCCCCCTCTTGTGTATCAGGACCTAAGGGTGCATTTTACCTCCATTTCGGGCTATTATCGTGTAAATGCGACGCATGAATAGTTCAGGGCAATTCTTGTCCTCAATGGAGGGTAATTTATATGTGACTGGAATTCACGGAATACATCAAGGAAAATCATACAATATAACAATTTATGTGTGAGTATATTTCATGATGCAGATAAAGAAATGTTGGTTCTGGGGCGTTTTGTTGTGTGTGTGTGTGTGTGTGTGTGTGTGTGTGTGTGTGTGTGTGTGTGTGTGTGTGTGTGTGTGTGTGTGTGTGTGTGTGTGTGTGTGTGTGTGTGTGTGTGTGTGTGTGTGTGTGTGTGTGTGTGTGTGTGTGTGTGTGTGTGTGTGTGTCCTTCCTTCAAGTCAAGGATGGAGGGATGGACAAACTATCCTTTGCCCCTAAGAGGTGGAACTTAGAGCAAAAGTCATTACTGTCCAGGTACAGTACCGCCGTGGCCGCCTACCGTTCCAGCACAACAATATTCTTGGTTTCTCGGCTTGTGTCCTTTAAATGAATGATTCACCAACTGCCGGGCCCCAGTGCCATGACACACGTAGCTCTTGGTAGGTGTGTATATTTTTTCCCTCAGACGTAAAATGACGCAGATCATAGATTATTTTAGTGCTGAAATATCCGACCATATATCAATGAAGGGAAATCCTGACCTGAGATAAGATACTACAGAATAAACCTTTGTAGTTGAGAGGCTCTGGTAGCGGTCAGCCATCCGGGGCCTCGTGTATGACTGACCGTTGGTTGCTCCTGCGGGTAGTGGTGGTGTGTACTTATTGTTCTATACTTAAGATTAACATTATTTTGGTGAGTATAACGTTATGATCATTTTGACGCACCAACTTGCTCATATCACCTGGAGATTAATCACCGTAACGCTACCTGGAAATAGAGCGTAATAGTGTTAGTAATATACTATTATATCAACAATTAAAAATTATCAGATAAAACTCTCGAAGTTAGATTAGGTTTAGTTACGTTGAAAAGTGAAAGTGGGTCCCCTAGGCATGACGGCCCGTGAGTGTGTGGATACAAACACTGTACTGTACAGTATATTACGGTTCAAATTCAGAACTCTGGCTTAAGCTGGCGCACAGGCTCAAACCAAGTTAAACGTCGAATCTGTCGAGCGTTGCTTTAATCCACATTGGAGGCAGGTCATCCGTCATCCAAGATAGCAATGTCAACATGAACTTTGACAGAGAGTGAGCTTTACGGCGATTTCGTCAAGTTGGCGTGTTTGTAGAGAAAAGACTGATGGTTGATAGTCAGACTCCTTTCAACTTTTATGATGACAAGCAATTCAGAAAACGATACAGCTTCAGCAAGAGAGAGCATGTAACATTTTTTACACCAATTGCCGAACCTAATGTCCTCTACAGTATAACATTGATACTAATCTCAACAGGTCTTCATAAACTGTACAATATATTCAACATACATTCATTTATTTAAGTATGATGAAACAGAAATAAAGTGAAGATGTAATACTCATGGCAGCATCTCCTTAACTATTACCCTTAGGTTTAATTAAGGTTAAAGTTCTTAGCTATTACCATTAACCATCACCTGCATCATTATCCATATGACTAGATAGTTAAAGGTAAAATAATAGAAACATTTACAATACTCACCTGTCAATATGTTTCCTTATTTTAATTTACATATTTTTCCAGTAGGTCTGAAGGTCTTGTGTCCTTCTTTCGACGTTGACAGTTGCGTTGTGTTCCTCAGTAACTTCCTCTTGTTTGTCTTGCCTAGAATCGACGCCAGTATCTGTCTTCCTTGACTCTATGACACTGTTTCAGCAACCAAACTATCGTGAAGAGACATCCACCTCAAAAAATACGCGTCGTGTTATATCTGCCACCATAGTCTTCTAAATATTGCTCTCGAAAATTTTTTGGGGGGACATCCTTCCCACCTTCCATTCGCCTCTTCTTGACTTTCCCCTTCCCTTCCCTCCCCCTCCATCCTACACCTCCCACCCCTTCCCCACTCCCATTTCCCCTCCCCCTCAACCTCCTCTACCACAACAACACACACTCTGACCCTCCCTCTCCTCCCTCTCCCACTCACTCACTCGCCGTCTATTTTCACTTCTCGGTAAACACGCTTAAACAGGCAGCGACGTCTATTAATTGCGGCGCCGGTCCTCAGCTCGATCAGGTTACTGCGTCTGCTGAGTAAAAACCTTCGGTAGTGTTCAGGGAGTCGCCGGGAGGAGGGGCGGGAGGGGTGTGGTAGGTCTTTGCCAGGTTACGTTGAAACTCTCTTCACCTGACGGACGTTGCGATGACTGAAACTAAGTGTCTTGGGCGGGGTGTTGGTTGTCAATGATAGCAGTTTACATGGGGCATTTGGATGACTTCTATATATAACAAGAAGTTTCTTCTATATTTTGTTGTTTATTTCTTTGTTGCTTTTTCTATCGAAGTCTCTCTCTCTGTCTCTCCCGTCTGTCCTTCTCGATGTCTCTGTCACTCTGTCTCGGATGAAAATTAAGTGCTATGGGGGAGTGGGTGTGCTTGGCGTCTGTCACGTGGGTAATTGGTTGTAGGGTTCGTTTACTCTCTCTCTCTCTCTCTCTCTCTCTCTCTCTCTCACACACACACATATGGACAGGTATGCATTATGTCTGGGGTCTATTTGTCTAACTTCAACAGCGGTATAATGCAATTAGCGCCTGCGTGTCTCAGCCCAGAAATAGACGATAATTTTTCGCACGCGGGACAGTGACAATGTTAGATCAGGGGGGGGGGGGGCCTCCTTCTTCCCTCTCCCTCATAGTGATTGATAGTGTCCTGAGCTGTGATGTATATGGTACTCTTTCTTACTGATGGTGATGATAAGGATGATGATGATAATGAGGAGCATGATAATACAAACAATAATGACGATGATGATGATGATGATATATAGATATTTATTGATAAGAGGAGAGTTAATAGTAAGAATCATGCTAATATTGATACTACTACTACTACTGCTACTACTACTACTTTATTTTTTTAACGTGGCCTCCAGCCTCCCCCAATAGCCACACCTTCGCCACCATTTAATTACCTTAATATTAAATATCCTAATACATAAGTAGCTATCCTATCTGTGTTAAATTAGTTGAGCCGCAGATCTATGCGGCATTCAGTGACTGTTGCCTCATAGTCAATATCTGCAACTGCTGTCGGCATTGGGGCCGAAGCTCTCGTTCCCCTGAGGCAGAGCAAAGCCGACCGAAGGCAGGTAGTGCAGGTAGTAAGTAGCTCACAGGTAGTACCTCCCAGTCACCTTACCAGTTCACCTCCCAGTCACCTTACCAGTTCACCTCCCAGTCACCTTACCAGTTCACCTCCCAGTCACATTAACCAGTTTACCTCCCAGTGACATTACCAGTTCATTACTCAGTTACATCACCAGTTAGTTCACCACTCAGTCACATTACCGGTTCACCACTCAGTCACATCATCAGTTAGTTCACCACTCAGTCACGTCACCAGTTCACAACTCAGGCATCTCAACAGCTCACCACTTACTCTCAGTCACCACTTAATCGTCACCAGCACCTCTCTTACGCAGACAGACAGACAGACAGACAGACAGTCGATGATTGATATATGATATTGATTTGCATTTACAGTCAATTTATGAATGAGTTTTGTAATTAAAATGCTTCTGAAATGTTAGAGAGAGAGAGAGAGAGAGAGAGTATTCTTTAGCACACCTTAGTCATCACCTCAGTACAGACCATGGCACTTAAGACGTTTACCTTTTTCCAACAGAGTGATCACCAGCAGGAGTGAGGCGTCTAGAGGCAACAGCTACAGGAGGAGGAGGGTGAGTACTAACGATATTACCCGTTCGCTCACCAGATACCATGACCAATAATTATGGTACCCAATTGAAGGTAACATGGTTGAAGGAAAGGTATATTGATTATTACATTATAATGACTTGCCAAATACCATCACCGTGGTTTAGTGCTTAATGGAAAGTAATTTTTGTGAAGGAAATATAATTACATAATTTTTAGGTTGAAAGTATTGTAAGTAATCATTAAGTTATTATAGTTACTTACATGTGTATTATTAGTATTACTCTGTTGTGTAATACTGATGCAATAATATAAGGAAAGTAAATCGCATTAAGTAGCTGTGTATGATGCGTCTGGTGGAACCCGCAGCTGGTAACCTGTACTTGATATGAAAACTTTGTGTCGCTAGTAATTATCTTCCCTAAATCACGTGGTTTAGGATCATCGTGAAGTGTGGTCATGGTCTTCTTTTGTGGCAGTGTGTTCGTCCTTCCAACATGAAAACGACTTGAGTAAATTGTATTCGATTTGGAAGCTACCCAGTGTGTTGCAGTTAATGATGATGTTTGGTAACTTGTTCCACTCATCCACTAAACTATTTTCAAACCAGTTTTTACCTATCTTACGCCTAAATCTAAATTTGGCTTATTTAAAACCATTGCTACGAGTTCCCTCCTGGTTGGATAGTTTAAGTACATTTGTTAAATCACCTTTGTTTAACACTGACTTCCATATCGCCTCTCAATCTACGTCTCTCGAGGGAGTGCAAATTCATATGCTTTAATCTGTCTCTAAACTCAAGGTTCCTAATGCCTGGGATTAGTCTTGTCATCCACCGTTGAATGCTTTCTAGAGATTTGATATCCATTTTGTAGTACTATGACCAAAACTTAATAGCATATTGTCAAAGATTACCTTTCGGAAATCTGGGACTTTAATGGAATTTTCCTTGTGACTGACATTAAGTCCTATTTTGAATCTCGCTTCTTTGTGATCGCTGTTAGCTAGTTTGCTCCCTAGATCGACATTACTGATGAGGATTTCTCTGTTTGATAAAACTAAATCTAGGATATTATTACCCCGGGTGGCTTCGGTCACATGTTGATATAGCAAACAGTCCTGAACTGTTTCAAGGAAATCATATGAGTCTGAGTTACCAGTAAGGTCGGTCAAATCTATTTGACTTAAGTTAAAGTCGCCTACTATACAGACTTTGCTATGTCTGGATGTCCTGTATATTTCATCCCAAATAAGTTGCCATCAACCCTATCAAGATTACTCCTGGTGATTAATGTTTCTCTCCCATCGGTTAATTCTATCCAAATTGTTTCTTTTATTCAATTCAGTTTTAATTTCCTTATTGATTCCACACTTAAAATTATCCCTGACATAGATTGCTACTCCGACTCCTTCCATAATCTTTCTATCAATATAAAATGATTTATAACCTTTAATTTGGTACTCGACAGGTAACTCACGTGAGTCTAAGTTACTCCATGTTTCGGTGAATTCTATTACATATCGATATTTTCTGTACATACCAACACTCTGCTTTCATCTATATTATTTCTCATACTTCTACTGTTCGTCTAGTAGCCATTAAAGTTAGTCGTGATCTGAGTCCTCTCTCTGTGACGCGTTTTGGTTTTAATTCTCTGCCTAATTTAGCTTTATCATCATTCCTCCTCGACCTCTGTGCTCCCATGTTTCCTTAGCAGATTAAAGACTTCGACGTCCCTTGATAAATGCACCCAATCCCTTGCATACAGACTCGTGTGTTTTTGTGGTGCTCTGCTTATATTTCCCGGTGTGTGTGCGTGCGTGTGTGCGTGCGTGTGTGCATGTGTTTTAGCAAGTAATCTCCGGTACTATAGCCACTGCGCTAATCATCATGAATTTTCTGAATTTCGAGATATAAAAACATTGACTCATTTCTCGTATTTTCACTAACATACAAAACAAATATAACGTCTCCCACTTTAATTTTACATTCTTACGTCTTTACTCGTCCTGAACAAGTTGGTAAATAATGGACGATATTCTTGTGTATTAATTGACCCTGGTGGCTGTTGAGTGATTACATCTTATAAACGCTCTGGATAATTTATTAAAAGCGTGTTTCGATAAATCTTAATATTCAAGCCGGATTATAAGTCTAGAACAGCTTATTAGATAAATGGGTAAGATTCATGTGTACTAATTAGAAGTTTCGGCTGCTCCCACTGAGGTAAATTTTAACACTCTCTGTATAAGTGTTGTTTGAGCCAAGATTTTCATGAGTTTGGGTTAATTTCTTCGTAGTGTTTAATTACCTTATTCATCATTGTTTGTTCTGGACGCCTTCATATCTATAAGGTCAAACTTTGGGTGAATTCTGGTTTCAACAATAAGATGAGGTTTTAGCGGATTTTAGTGAAACTCGTAAATACTTTTTTTTAATTTATACATTAACTGTATCGGTATGACTCATCAACAGTAGATCGATACCCAGATACCCACAGTTGACCTCAGATAAAAACTAAACTTCATAATGACATCACAGAAATATTTGATAGAATTATACAAAACTTAATTAACTCTTGATTATTATATACCTTGGCTCTTCTTCTTGTAATTATAAACGATAATTTTTCCCCCGTTCATCTTTTGTTCTTATTTTGCCTCATTATTCTAAGGATCTAACCTGAGAGTGTTGTAGTGAGGAATAAAGAAGGAGTTAACACTATCCTACACCCTGCTCAGTGTTGGGGGCAATGTGTAAAAAAATATCCCGATAAACAATGAGGATACTCGTATACACCTCCCCTGCCCCCTCTCTCTCCCACGTAATAAATAAATTAATAAATAAATAAATAATCCAAACGAAATAAAGCCCAAATTAGGCAGTTTATGACCCTCGCTTCTCAGGATCATAAATGAGGGGACAAGACGAGGAATATTCTCCTTACAATAAGAACTTTATCGCCAGTTGCTTCTCTTACTCGCGAAGTCTATAGGAGGCGAGTCGTGGGTGATTTATGATTTTATATATCGAGAAGTAGAACCCGAGTGTCGTACAGAACTTCACTACTTGCTGCTGTATCGTAAATGGTTTATGTGGTCGTTGTCAGAGTTATGTTCCATCAGATATTATTGACTTGATTGGAGCCAGGTTGACGAAGCCCTTTGAGTGTGAGCAAGATGGAAATTCCTAGTTTGAGTTGAAGTGTGAGAAAAGATTGGTGTGTGTGTGTGTGTGTGTGTGTGTGTGTGTGTGTGTGTGTGTGTGTGTGTGTGTGTGTGTGTGTGTGTGTGCGTGTGTGTGTGCGTGTGTGTGTGTGGAACCCCGTGTTATAAAGTCTTGTGTAACGTTTTGTTAGATACCGCAACTTGAATTTAACATCTGATTCCATTATTTTTTTTACGCATTATAGAAAAGGTTATTAAATTACTCTCTCTCTCTCTCTCTCTCTCTCTCTCTCTCTCTCTCTCTCTCTCTCTCTCTCTCTCTCTCTCTCATAAACCAATTTTGAAATCCATGTTATTTTCTCGTATTATAAATTCATTCATTTTCCTCTTGATTCCCTCGCTGTCGTTTCCCTTCCTATAGTTAACTTCTCTCACGGTAAAAAGTTAAAATAATAAAATATTCTGTGTATTCTGGGTTTTTTTTTACAGTTTGCATTGTAAAGAGATCTTAACCCCTTGAGTATGTATGATAACTTAACCCTTTGAGTACGCACGATAGCTTGACCCCTTGAGTATGTACGATAGCTTAACCCTTTGAGTACACACGATAACCTTCAGTATAGGTGCATAGTACCCTTTGAGGACAATGCCGTTTTCCTCTCTTTATCCTAAATTTTGATACTGACCCTTAGTACGCATACTAACCCATTGTCCTCACAGGGTTAAGTAATTGTACTCGAGGAATTAAGGCATCGTACTCAAGGGATTTAGCCATCGTACTCAAGGTATTAAGTTACTGTACTCTGGAATTAAGTCATCATGCTCAAGGAATTAAGTCATTGTACTCAAGGAATTAAGGCATCGTACTCAAGGGATTTAGTCATCATGCGCAAGGGATTAAGTCATTGTACTCAAAGGATTAAGGCATCGTACTCAAGGTATTAATTTATTGTACTCAATGAATTAAGGCATCGTACTCAAGGTGATTTAGTCATTGTACTCAAGGTATTAAGTTATTGTACTCAAAGGATTAAGGTATCGTACTCAAGGGAATAAATCACCGTACTCAAGGGGGTTAATGTTACTCTCGATATAAACAATATTATGCCCCCGAGTGACAGGGCATCACCACAGGGCATCACCACAGGGCATCACCACACAGTATTATGCCCCCGAGTGACAGGGCATCACCACAGGGCATCACCACAGGGCATCACCACACAGTATTATGCCCCCGAGTGACAGGGCATCACCACAGGGCATCACCACACAGTATTATGCCCCCGAGCGACAGGGCATCACCACAGGGCATCACCACAGGGCATCACCACACACCAAGTAAGGGGAACTCTGCAGGGTCCTCGTGCCTTGTCGCCTCTCTTAACACCTGCTCAGATAATAAAAAATAATGTGATTAATGTGTTTTGATTGTGTCTACCAGTGCTGTCACCATCCCTGGGTCATATAGTGTACTGTCTCCTGTGTGGTGTATGGTGGCCAGTATGGTGGTGGTGGTGGTGGTAGTTTCTGTAGGAGGAGGAGGAATTGCAGTAGTTGGGGTGAGAGAGAGAGAGAGAGAGAGAGAGAGATGACGGTGATGAAGTGGGCGTGGCTTTCACACTGACAGATGTACACTCACACACACACACACACACACACAATCCCTAATTTCAATATCATCACCACATTTAGTTTTTGTATTGCAATGGTTCATGTAATAAACTTTTTTAGTCGTAGCTTGGAATCCACTGTCTTTGCCCATAATTTTCAGAATTAATCCAATAACCAGTAATTTATTATATATATATATACATTCTGAGTATTTTTATATGTTTTTTTTTATGCATACCCACAGTTTTGAAGACAGAGCCAAAATTTGGTAGGTAGTTGCGAATGACTTGGTAATGGCCGTTCATTATCTCCTGTCCTTGGAGAATAGCCCCCAATAACCCGGGTGTAGCTGGGTGACTCATCTAGTTTATTATTATTATTATTTTTTTTTTTTATTGTTGTTGTTGTTGTTGTTGTTGTGTTCTTCAGCAGCCAATAATAACCAAGTGACTCTCATTTCATCTCTTTTCATAATAGGAGCGAGTCGACCCATCTTGATCAATGCCTCTATGTAAATTATATTCAAATTCAAGTGAGTCGGACAACACCTAGTGACTGATATTGAGAGAGTGCAGCCGTCCCTCACTGTGACGGGGAGTGACGGGGAGTGACGGCCCACCATTAGTATTTAGTTCTTTATTTCTATTTATGTCTGGGATTAGTCACCAACTTTATGATACTGTCACCAACGTCAACATTACCTGTGATTTATACCTGGATTTGTTCTTGCTCTTCTGAATTAACTCATGTTCTGGTAAATCCGGTTATATTATTGTGGTACTTCGAATTTCTTGCTCTGATTGTAGTATCCTGAGTAACTGGGTCTGATTGTGATACTCTAATTTTGGTTATGATTGTGATACTCTGAATATCTGGTTATGTTTGTGTTATTCTGAATATTGGGTCCTGATTGTGATATTCTGGTTGGTTTTGATTGTGATACTCTGAATATCTGGTTATGATTGTGATACTCTGAATATTGGGTCCTGATTGTGATATTCTGGTTGGTTTTGATTGTGATACTCTGAATATCTGGTTATGATTGTGATACTCTGAATATTGGGTCCTGATTGTGATACTCTGAATATCTGGTTATGATTGTGATACTCTTAATATCGGGTCCTGATTGTGACATTCTGATTGGTTCTGATTGTGATACTCTGAATGCCTTATTCTTCTTGAAGATTTCAGTTATTACTTCTCAGATTTTCACCAAGGTATCCCGGATTCTAGTCACAACATCCCGGATTCTAGTCACAACATCCCGGATTCTAGTTTAGCCATAGGTAAATTCGTAAACAAAAGACTCTGCTGACTGACTGGAACACCTTCACCGCAGGCGCCCCAACAGGAACGACTAGCCGGGCTACCTGTCATTAGCGCAAGTGAACCAGCCAACCTCCTCCTCCCCACCGCCTCTCTCATAAATCTTACGCTAAGGCAATAATTGTATCGAGTGGTAATGTTAGGTCCGAGGCTATGACCAGCGGTGTGACTCTGTGTACCTCTCTGTTTTGCTGGAAACTGAGGGAGCAGAAGAAGAGAGAGAGAGAGAGAGAGAGAGAGATGTGAAAAAAAAAACTCCAATTGTTGACGATAACATTATAAACGAAGGAGGAGGAGGAGGGGAAAGGATAATTGATAGGTAAAGGAACGAAAGAAAGTAGGGGGGTGTGATATATGGAGTCAACTGAATAATTTAAGAAAAGGAAGAAGTGGTAATTTTAATGGAGTATAATTAAATAGAGCTGAAGGGAGACAAGGAGAAGAGAGAGAGACAGAAGAGAGAGACAAAAGTGAGAGACATATAGAAAGAGAAACAAGGAGATGTGAAAGGCACAGAGGTGAGAGACAAGGAGAAGAGAGAGACATAGACGTGAGAGACAGAGGGGAGAGACAGACAAATAAAAGAGAGAGAGTGAGAGAGAGAGATAAGAAGAAGAGTGATACAAAGAGAAGAGAGAAACAGAAGAGAGAGAGAGACAAGGAAAAGAGGAAGACAGAAAGGTGAGAGACATAGATAATAGGGAGACAAGAATAAGAGAGAGACAAAGACGAGGATAAGAGAGAGAGAGAGAGAGAGAGAGAGAGAGAGAGAGAGAGAGAGAGAGAGAGAGAGAGAGAGAGAGAGAATATCACTTACTCTCTTGTGCTAAAGTATATTCTGAATGGATCCACTAATTAGAGTCAGGTGTTGTGGCATACCTGTTCTATCCTGTGGCTGAACCTAACATGATTGATTAGAGGATAAGAGAAGGATGGTTAGGATTTTGTAGAGGCTTGAGAGAGACTGTGTGTGTGTGTGTGTGTGTGTGTGTGTGTGTGTGTGTGTGTGTGTGTGTGTGTGTGTGTGTAATAATAATAATAATAATAATAATTAACGGTTTATTGAAAGAGCATGGCAGTCGGAAGGCTGAGAATATACAGTTACATAATTGGGGAATGGGTTTCTTGATTGACAAATATTATACAAGTAACGTAAGTGATATAAATATGATATATAATAACTAGGTGGGGAGAAGGTGAAACTACAGGGCATTTCAACATAGTGACAGTGTAAAAAGTAAGATTGACTGGGAGTGAATACACTGGTTGATTACAAGTTATTGATAATTTTTACAATGGTTGGGACTGGGCTGTTCTTATAGCGATTTCGTGCACGTATGGGCTGGATGCGGTTGTGTGTCGACTGTGTGTGTGTGTGTGTGTGTGTGTGTGTGTGTGACAGGCTAGCAAGGTTAATTCACCTGGACGGGAGATGGACCTAACCTACCTTCAGGCTAAGTACGTAAACAACAACAACAAAACATGGCGTCGTATGACCTTTGAAATAAGATATTTTTACGTCATGTATTTATAAAGGACATTCTGTGACGTGTGTGGGGGGGGGGACTGTGTCATATTAAAATCATCATACTTAGCTATAATAAAGTATCTAGAAACAGGTAGACGCGACGCTAGGTATCCTGTACCGTATGGTCTGTTATGATCGCTAGAAGGTCGAGATTCTTTAACACTCTGAGGTTAATAAAATCAAGTGGCGTCCCCGTAGTGAAGCAGTTAGTGGAGATAGTCTAGTAAGAGTGTACGTTTGATAGCTCCAGAAAGTGTTCCAATGTGGCAGATTTTGTCGAGGTTGATCCAGAATGCTTCCCAGTACACAAACACGACGTCATTAGGGTTTATTGTAGTTACGTGATCGACCTACTGAGTAATGTGGTAAATAGAGGGCACGGCCGCTCATGATGCGACCTTCATTAAACGAGGACATGGCGAACTCTCAGTAAACTCTCAGTAACCGAGTGCGAATGGTGGACTCTTTGACTGAGTGATTACGGCCGGCAGTCTCCCCAGGGGTAAACCAGTGTGCCCGTAAAACTGTCTTGGCTCTTAACAGATCATCGTATAGGGATGTCTTGTACACAGGGGAACAAACTCAACGAAGATGAGATAACAAATTAACAAGTAGAGACAAGGAACATAAGAAGGAAGAGATGAAGAAAATGAAGGAATTAGATGCGAGACGACGAAGAATAAGATGGAAAATGAAAGTAACGATGGAGAGGCGAGGAAGAGACGTAGAGATGTAGAATAAGAAAGAAGAAGAATATAAATGAAGAAGATGAAGAAACCGAAGAGGAAGAGAGACATGTAGTATAGACAGTGGTAGAGAAGACAGAATCCAGAGGAGGAACGAGCAAAGTCCTCAGGGTGTTGCTGTGATTCATGACCGCCGTCCAGGGTCCGAATTCACAAAAGAATCTGAGCGTTAAATTATGTCCCCTAACTGGTGCTAAGTGAACGTATCTAGTTGATGTACAGTAGAGTCTCAGTGTGCAATTTTGATGCTACTTTGGATTGTTATTTTTATGCTTCAGCTTTAAGTCAGTCAAACAGTTAGGAGCGTACTAATATCGTCAGTAATGAGGTAAGGTTTTGGGTACTAATTTTTGATTATCCGGGTTCACAATAGTACAGGATTCGGGTTTGTTCATAGATTTGAAGGTTATATTATGACTCCCTGACCCAAAGTTCCGGGGATATTGTAGTAAATTCGATTTAATCTGTAAACAAACTTCACACGCATAAGTTCTTTCTGTATATATTGTGATAGTGAGGATGCTTCCAGCCGCCGCCTCCCGTGACGATATATAGACACTAGCCAGGGGCGGAGAATGCTCTTTAGTGTCTGGAGGCCAAAATTTATCAGGAGTGGAACTAAATATTATCCAAGGGAGAGATAGACACACATAATAAGGTACTGTACCTAACACAGAACTAACGGAGCACATCTATCTATACACGTCAATTGGCTCACAGTAAATTGAGATTCCAACAAGAGATATATATTGTAAAAAGTAAGAATATCATACACTGAAGACTTCATTCTGTTTAGTTATTGTTCCAACTCATCCATATACAGTGATTATAATTTATAGATTTATTGGAGGAAGTTGAGGAGGAGTGCTGACGAAGGCGAGTTAAGATGCTCTCTCTCTCTCTCTCTCTCTCTCTCTCTCTCTCTCTCTCTCTCTCTCTCTCTCTCTCAGGATATACATTTTTTAAATTTATTATATTCCACAGTTAGGACTCCATTTATTTTCCGCTGGTGGGTTGGGTATATTTACATAATACATTGTACTGAAAAAAAATGAAGAAGTTAACTCTAAAAATATGGGAGTTTAGGCCATCATGACCCAGCTGTGTCGCCACTGACTAAAATAACGCTTATGTGGCACTGAGCCTCTGACGTCACCTGGAGGGAAAAACTTAAGAGGCGATTCTTTTAGTATTTTAGCTTATAGGAGTGAGATTAAAGTGAGAGATTAAAGTGAGAGATTAAAGAAATTACCTCACATTTTCCCACCCAGTCATACCTACCCATTTCTGTTATTTATTTATTTTTATTTATTTATTTAATTTGTTTATTTATTTGTGTGTTTACTTATTTATTTATTTATTTATTTATTTATTTTTGTAGTAAAATTATAACAGCATGACGTGTAACTTGGCAATGGCCGCACGTCGAGGTCTGTCGTGGTGGTGATAGTTGCAGTGGTGGTGATGGTGTTGGTGATGATGTGCGTGATGATGATACCCCCAAAAAAAAATGATGTCGATAAAAGTGATGATAATAGACACTTAATAGACGATGGTGGTACTTGAGGATAAACAAATACGACAGAGGAAATTAACAGTGACAAGTAAACAATAACAGTGAACCACAAAAAAAAAGCGTCAATATTGGGAGGAAAAATTACCATAACGATACTGTCACTACTTGGGAATGATTCTACACCTGTCTCTCTGTTATACCTTACACCTGTCTGTCTGTCTCTTACACCTGTCTGTCTCTTACACCTGTCTGTCTCTTACACCTGTCTGTCTATCTCTTACACCTGTCTGTCTCTTACACCTGTCTGTCTCTTACACCTGTTTATCTCTTACACCTGTCTGTCTCTTACACCTGTCTGTCTCTTACACGTCTGTACACCTGTCTGTCTCTACACCTGTCTGTCTCTCTTACCTGTCTCTTTACACCTCTCTCTTCACACCTTTTTTACACCCGTCTGTCTCTTACACCTGTTTATCTCTTACACCTGTCTGTCTCTACACCTGTCTGTCTCTTACACCTGTCTGTCTCTTACACCTGTCTGTCTCTTACACTCTTACACCCGTCTGTCTCTCTACACCTGCTTATCTCTACACCTGTCTCCGTCTGTCTTCTACACCTGTCTGTCTCTTACACCTGTCTGTCTCTTACACCTGTTTATCTCTTACACCTGTCTGTCTATCTCTTACACCTGTCTGTCTCTTACACCTGTCTGTCTATCTCTTACACCTGTCTGTCTGTCACACCTGTCTGTCTCTTACACCTGTCTGTCTATCTCTTACACCTGTCTGTCTATCCCTTACACCTGTCTGTCTGTTACACCTGTCTGTCTGTTACACCTGTTTATCTCTTACACCTGTCTGTCTGTTACACCTGAGTCCGTATCCTGTACACTGAGGCTTCTGAAGAAATATTACGATGATTCTCTGCTGTATACTAACGCGCTCAGAGATCAGGATGTGAACCCCAGTGAGCACAGTATGGGGGCTGATGCTCCAGGGATGGGTACAAGGATGGGGTGGGGCGCTAATGGGGTATATCTAGTGCATGGGGGAGGTGTTGGGTGTATATCTAGTGTATTGGGAGAGGTGTTGGGTGTATATCTAGTGAAGGGGGAGGTTGGGTGTATATCTAGTGAAGGGGAGGTGTTGGGTGTATATCAAGTGAACGGGGGAGGTGTTGGGTATATCTAGTGAAGGGGAGTGTTGGGTGTATATCTAGTGTATTGGGGGAGGTGTTGGGTGTATATTCAGTGAAGGAGGTGTTGGGTGTATATCTAGTGTAGGGGAGTTGGTGTATATCTAGTGTATTGGGGAGGTGTTGTGTATATCTAGTGTATTGGGGGAGGTGTTGGTGTATATCTAGTGTATTGGGGAGGTGTTGGTGTATTCTAGTATTGGGGAGGGTGTGTATATCTGTATATCTAGTGTATTGGGGAAGTGTTGGTGTATATCTAGTGTATTGGGGAGGTGTTGGTATATCTAGTGCATGGGGGAGGTGTTGGGTGTATATCTAGTGTATTGGGAGAGGTGTTGGGTGTATATCTAGTGAAGGGGGAGGTGTTGGGTGTATATCTAGTGAAGGGGGAGGTGTTGGGTGTATATCTAGTGTATTGGGGGGGTGTTGGGTGTATATCTAGTGCATGGGGGGGGGTGTTGGGGGAGGTACTTTGACTCGATAAATGGGTGTAATGTGAGGTAACTTTTATTAATTTAAGTCGATGGTTTTAAGTGTGTTTTGTGAGTGTCTAGTGAGGTTTAAGTGTGTTTTGTGAGTGTCTAGTGAGGTTTAAGTGTGTTGTGTGAGTGTCTAGTTGGGTTTAAGTGTGTTTTCTAAGGGTCTAGATAGGTTCAAGTGTATTTTGTGTTTGACTAGTTGGTTTAACATGCATATTGTAACTAAGTTTAAACAGTATTTTATAAATGTAATTCACTTTAGCATGGTTTAACGGTAAGTCGTTTTAGATTTTACAGGGTTTAATGTAGTGTTTTATTATTCATTGATGATATTTCGATTGTGTAAAAATATGAATAAAATATTTCGGTGGTTTGTTAAGTAAGTTTTTCAATACTTTTCATTGCCAGATTTAGTAAGTGTGAAGCTACTGGTGACTGGTTGGTGATTATAACTTACTGTGTGACCTGATGTTCCGTGTACCGTTGACTGGTTGGTGATTATAACTTACTGTGTGACCTGATGTTCCGTGTACCGTTGACTGGTTGGTGATTATAACTTACTGTGTGACCTGATGTTCCGTGTACCGTTGACTGGTTGGTGATTATACCCGTATGTGTTACCTGATGTTCCGTGTAACGAATTTTGGGAGGTATCAATGGTGGTCATCATTGTGTTTATTCGTGTTGGTTGTGATAACGTGACGAGGCAAGAACCAAGTTGTGTCTTGAGTCGTATCTTAGATCGTCTTCTGAGTCATCTTGCGTAGTCTCTTGAGTCGTGTTTTGAGTCGTCTCTTGACTCATCTCCCGAGTCATTTTTTTAATCATATCTTGAATCGTCTCCCGAGTCGTCCTGAGTCATCTCGTGAGTCACACAGGTAATAAGCTTCCCACGCTCCTCAGGGCGCTAGTGGCTTAGGTAATAGCGCCCTCGAGGTTAATAGGACCTGGTGTTTGTTGGTTGACACCTGCCTCCCGCTCTCTCCTCAGGTATTTGCTGGGCTAATTTAATAACTCAGGTATTCGATGGGCTGTCAATAGATTAGGTATTTGCTAGGTTGATTTTTAACTCAGGTGTTTGTCAGGTTAATTTGTTGCTCAGGTATTAGCTAGGTTGTTTCTCTTACTGTATATAGATGTTAGCTGTGTTACTCATAGCTGTGGTATTAGCTCTTTTATTTTTAGCTCATATGCATTTATTTTATAGCTAGAGTTTACTGTGTCATTTTATAGCTCATAGATTCAGTGGATATTATATAGTTCATGGGGGTATTTATTTAGCAGGTGTGTTGTTTGGCAGGTGTGTTGTCTGGCAGGTGTGTTGTCTGGCAAGTGTGTTATCTGGAAGGTGTTTTGTCTGGCAGGTGTGTTGTCTGGCAGGTGTGTTGTCTGGCAGGTGTGTTATCTGGCAAGTGTGTTATCTGGCAGGTGTGTTGTCTGGAAGGTGTGTTGTCTGGCAGGTGTGTTGTCTGGCAGGTGTGTTGTCTGGTAGGTGTGTTATCTGGCAGGTGTGTTATCTGGCAGGGTTAAACCGTTTTATCGGAAATTTTCATTTAAATAGATAAGAAATTACTATTGCAATAAACACATTTGCCAACTAGACATAATCCTGACAGCTCTGTCCTCTTGTTCAACCTTAATACTGTACACCCCAGGTTGTACTGCTCCCCCATAAACTAAAAAAAAAAGAATATAATAATAAATAATAAAATAAATAAATATTGAAGTGATAACCGTGGTAACATTATGAGATGTACTTATTACCACCGTGCTCTTGTACTATTCCAGATGATACTAAGTGTTACATAATACTTCCTTGAGATAAATGTATAGTATATATCAGGTGCTCAAAAGAGAGCTCAGGTTCTCAACTGGCTGAGCCATGTTAATATTGTTATTATTATCCACTCTGTATCTGTGTTTTTCTGGCTAAATAAACTGTTTCAATTCAATCTTGTCCGGACACTGCCTCGTAATGTCATGAAGGTATTTAGTACAGCAACAGGTAAATAAATAACTTACACTGGCGTTATGTAAAGACCACTGTAAATTGGTCCTGAGTTAATGAACTACAGGTAATTATGTAGATTATTATAACATGGGCTGGCAGCTACAGTGATTAAATAGACAAGATATAAATAATTAGTCTATATATGAACTTAAAGCTTATACTTGGATAAAGGAAGTAATAGTTGAACCGATACGTTTGAAGATAAATTAACCAATAAAGGTGAAATAATTTAATAAGATCAAATTCAATAAACAAATTCCTAAACACATATTTAATTGAGAAATACCTCCTAAAATTAACTATTAAATTAGATGAAAAAATTTGGCTTAATATATTTAATTAAAGTCTAAATAAGGGAAAGGGTTGGTTATTGAGATCAGCTCCGCCTGGTACAGAAATAACCCAATGAGGTTCTGTGCTTCACGTCGCCTCGGGATACCAGAGAAGCAACAGGTGTGAGTCCACGTAGCAGAATGTGTGTGTGTGTGTGTATGTGTGTGTGTGTGTGTGTGTGTATGTGTGTGTGTGTGTGTGTGTGTGTGTGTGTGTGTGTGTGTGTGTGTGTGTGTGTGTGTGTGTGTGTGTGTGTGTTTTTTTTTTTTTTTTTAGGTTAACTCTTATCATCAAGTCTTCCGGATAAGGTTGTAAACTATGTAGTCTTGTATTCAGCCACACTCACTTTACGGTAAACCAGCTCCTAAAACACTGTACAGTAATAATAAACCAGGAAACATTTTACCAATAATATGAAAAAGTTGAAGAAATTATATATATAACTTTGTAATCCTTCACCCGGATAAAATTTTTGTCTTATTACAATTCACGATTTTAAGCCAGTCTCAGATTTACGGGGAGTGAAACCTATAAAACCCTATTGTTGCCTTCACACTTTTAACTCAACGTTCTTTCCTATAAGATTACATCATCCTTGGCTGTTTTCAGAATATACCAAGATTATAGTACCATATTTTTTTTAACATGACAAAAACTCCAATAATTTAAAAAATATTTTGTGGTCAGATTAACGGAGATTATAATTTACCTTAAAGATTATATTTATAAAAACTTGATAACTTTAAAATTCCCTGAAGAGAAAATATTACCAAATACTCCTTGAAAGGTTCCTCGGTATTATACATGTTAAACTTGATATTTGCCCGGGTTGAGACTACAGGATCCCCACCCATGGTCAAAATTTACGAGAAATGATTACACCAGAATTAAGATAATACCCGCGCACGCCCTCAGCTGTCATTTTCGCGAGCACTGTTGTTCCCGTCGGAGATCGTGGAAGCCGCTCCCCGCCCCCGAGACGATGGTGTACTAATCGTGGAGATGTTTAACCCCGAGTTCGTGACGTGCAGAGAGGTTGATCGGTAGGAGATACCCGCGTGATGAGTGGCTAGCCGCTGATGAGTTGTGATGATGGAGAGATATACCTTGATATAGTGATTATACGGAGACTAACTTCACCGCCTCCACCTTCTTTTCCTGTCTGCCGCCCGCCGAGGTGAGGGAAGGGTAGGCTGAGAGAGAGAGAGAGAGAGAGAGAGAGAGAGAGAGAGAGAGAGAGAGATCTTACAAGGTGTGCAGGGAAACTCAACTTTTTTATGTAGATAATTAACCGATGATTGACCATTTTCTTCCATTTCTTAGCGTCACACACACACACACACACACACACACACACACACACACACACATATATACACACACACACACACACACACACACACACACACACACATACACACATACATACACACACACACACACACACACACACACACACACACACACACACACACACACACACACCCACACACACCCACACGTTATCTCTCCAAATCATCTTCATACGGGTCCACACAGATGTTCTTTAAGGGTCTAACAACCACACCTATACCACACTCCTGTTAACTTTATCCTCATCAACACACTCTCATTGCACAGAACACTAAACTTATTTTGTGTCTTATTGCACCAAACAACATATTCAACAATAGTCGTCAAGTCAACAACTATCACAGCTGTACAAGTCCTTTAAATCACCCTGTCTGAGGAGCTGTACTGTGAGGGTGTACAAAATTAATTGTTTTCTCTCCCTCCTTCCATCATCTCCCTCTTCGCCTTTCCAGTATCTTCATCTCTTCCTCTTCCGCCTTTCATTCCATTATCATTTTTTTTCCACCTTTCACCTTGCCTCCCACCTCCTTTATTCCTTCCGTTTTTTTTTCTTTTCACTGCCTTTCTTCTCTTTCTAGTTTCCACTCCTTTCCCTCACATCATCATCTTTGTCTCACTCCCTTTAGTGTTTTGGTCTTACTCTTAGAATGATTTTAGTCTTTACTGAATAGGATTAGGTTTAAGATAACTGAACTTCATTCTAATGTATGTATGTGTGTATGTATGTGTGTATGTATGTATGTATGTATGTATGTATGTATGTATGTATGTATGTATGTGACCTGTGGTGTAATGGTCAACATGCTCGCCTTGCAAGTGAGTGGTCCCAGGTTCGATTCTCGGGCAGGGTGAAACTATGGGCAAGTTTCTTTACGCCATTTGCCTCTGTGTACTCAGAAGTAATTGGGACCTAATGTTAATCGACCTGCAGATCGTGTTCCGGGGTAATGGTTAGCCAGTGCAGTTGGTGAGTTGTCCAGTTTTCTCGAACTATTCCTTGACACTGGGTCATGCAACTCGTTAACTCAGGGTGTGGTTGTTGTGTTGGTGACAATTTCTACACCTTAAACAAATTCCTGCCTTGGTGGTCCTTGGGCCGGCCATCCTCGTACACGTATTTAAATATAGAGAGATAATCAATTTATTTTTTGGTAAATCGAAAAAAAAATTCCATATATGAAATTACACATCCATTATTTTTGAAGAAGTAAACTGTAAAGAAACAAATTATATATGTTTTAGAAAATTTCCTTTCGTTTATATCGTAGAATATTTTTAAGCCGAAATAAGAGAGACTCGTCAGTTTACTACTGCTAAGTCTTGGCCTCAGAGTACTGATCTTTATACCGTGTACCAGTGTCATCAAACTGCCTGGCCTTGCTGTGTCTCAAAGAGCTTAGTGTTGTGCCCTACAGTGCCTCAGTTCAGAAACACCAACATATACCACCATTACCTCTCATGTTGTTTACCCCCCCTTCCCCCCTCCTTCCTCCCCCCTTCCTCCCCCCTTCCTTTCCCTTCCTCACCTCCAAATACTTATACCATCGTTAAAAACAGTAAATCGTTATATCCACCGTAAGTCCCAAATTCTGTTTTACCACGGAACATTTACTGTGTTCCATCATTAATACCAATGTCGTCGTGTCTAGTCCTCAAGACGTTATCGCTGCTCTTATCTTAAATCTGAAACTAAACTTTAAATCGGGGTCGTAGTTGTTCCTAATACATTAAACTCCTCCTTACCTGAAATCTGGATCAAAACCCTTAAAACTTTACTTTAAACCTAAAATATATGTGTAAAAATTATTATGAATCTTAAAACTTGATCAATATTCACCTTAAAACCTCAAATTCTACCTTCGTTAAACCAAAAATACCCCTGATAAACCTCAGTCTTAAACCTTTGGTGCATCTAAAACACCCAAAAAACTTTCTCCTCCCACGAAAACAGAGATGTCTGAAAACTTGGCGTTGCCCTGAACAACCTTTGTGTATGACCTTTCACACCATATATTCCGTGGTCCAAAAGTCGTGTTCTTGTGAGGCTGAGGTAAGATTTACTACCAGTCGTGAGGAAGACCTTGTGCTGATGACGGTGTAGGGGGCTTCACCAGTCATCATAGCAGGTAAACAGCTACCCTCATGTGAAACTGAGTGACTGTCTGCTCTTATTTATGTCATGCAGGAAGGGTTTGATCCGTCCTGTGACTATGACACCCATGTAAACACGCTCCCCAAAAAAGTATCTTTATGATTTTGTGTTAGACAATATGACACAATGGACGGATGATTTTGACAACCCTACGGAGACAACGGGAGTCGCAGTGTTCATTATGAAAGTCATCGGAGCCTTCCGTAAAGATACTTCTTGGACTGTGTGTACTTGTACGAAATTTATTACTAAGCATAATAAAGCCTAATACTGTGCATCTGTTAACTTGAGGTTTATACAGAGTAGTTAACTTGCGTCTCATAAACAGTATTTAACTTGAGCCTTATACACAACACTTATCTTGTACTTGTCATAAAATAATTAGCCTCCTGACTCGTGTTAATAAGGCTCCATGTTTGAACAGTGAGAACAGTCCTCCCACCCATTAATTAGTCTCGGGGATATATTGAGAGGAGTTTAAACACCCCTGACGTGTGGCCCTACCCTGTACAGCTGTAACAGACATTAGTACGTGTGGCCCTACCCTGTACAGCTGTAACAGACATTAGTACGTGTGGCCCTACCCTGTACAGCTGTAACAGACATTAGTACGTGTGACCCTACTCTGTACAGCTGTAATAGACATTAGTACGTGTGGCCCTACTCTGTACAGCTGTAATAGACATTAGTACGTGTGACCCTACTCTGTACAGCTGTAACAGACATTAGTACGTGTGGCCCTACTCTGTACAGCTGTAACAGACATTAGTACGTGTGGCCCTCTACTCTGTACAGCTGTAACAGGAAACAAAATGCTATATTTCCTTCTTCACATTTGGATGATTAACACAACAGAATAAAAAATAGTTAAGTTTCCCTAAAGAAAAAAAAAAAAAAATTATAAAAGAAAACAAAAATAAACCGGGGAAAAAGGAAAAAAAAAGAAACCGTAAAACCCAAAGAAAAAACAGAAAAACCCTTAAAAAATAGTAAAAAACATGACTCATTTAATCTCTTCCTCTGAACTCAAATAATACTTTTAATAATCCTGATAGACAAGTCTTATCATTTGTTAATAGTAGTCATTATTTTATTTTCTACAACATAATATTATTGAAATGTGTTTGTATTATTGTTAGATGTTGCCAAAATATCTCTCTCTCTCTCTCTCTCTCTCTCTCTCTCTCTCTCAATTGATTCGAAGGCTTTTGTTTATTTGGACAACATGTAAAATGCCAACACAAATCTTGAGTCCGTAAAAAAGAAAAGAAAATCTAAAAATTTACTTAAGACAATTTTACTAAGGAAGATAAATTTCTTAATCGGCAAAAAATATTGTCTATAAAATATGTTATGGAAAATATCTTTGAAACCCTTAAAAAAAATTATTAACATTCCAATGAAGTTTTCCTGAAAATTCGTAATAAAAATTCCCGTAAGATACAAAAAAATAAAAATAATGACAATGACGGGAAAATTAGTATTCTGTAAACGACAAGTAATTAGCAAGCTGTCTGCCAATTATATCGTTTAGCTCCCTAATGACCAGTTACCTGAACCAACCAACGGACTAATAGTTAAACCTGAACAACGTCGTATGTTTACTGTGAATTAATATCAATGAAACTCTCTTTAAATATTGTTTCTCTGTGTGTCTCAAGTTGGTAAGTACAGTATAATGTGTCGTGTTGCTTTAGTGTACAGTGGCAGTTGTTGTGAGTTTACTGATGTACACACGCACACAAACACACACACACACACACACGCACACACACACGCACACACACACACACATACACACACACACACACACACACACACACACACACAAACACGCACACACACACACACACACACACACACACACACACACACACACACACACACACACACACAGATTGACGGTGAGAGATAAAGACAGACACAGACAGACAGACCAACACAGACGGACAGGTGTAATAACTACTGGCGCGGCTCCTTCAGGTAGATCGAATTTAACCTGACGTTTCATGACTCAATCCTGATGCCATTAATTATATAAATATATCCATTCCGAATATTATAACTAAGGTGACAAGCCGGGGCTGGGGAGACTATTTTGGGGTGGTGAGAGGTCAGCCTGCTCCTGATAATGTGACGGTAGACGTGGCTCACCTGTGTGTGTGTGTGTGTGTGTGTGTGTGTGTGTGTGTGTAGTCTCCAAATCATGATATGTAAGGTTATATGTAAATGAACTAACTGGAGAAAAAAACATCATAAATTAACAGAATGGGAAGAGGTGGGGAATACAATACATATACTTACAACTAATGAAAAAATGGTACCAATTTTGAGGTGAATCACTCCTCTAATTGTCTTCTCTGTGTCCAAGGGTCTCCTGAACACAACCAACACACACACACACACACACACACACATACATACACACACACACGGAGTCAGTGAACGCCAAAGGCACAGAGACAGTCCACTGACAATCAATGTTTATCCAGTCGACCAACATTGGAATCCAATCTAGTCGAGCGTCACACATATGCATCCAGTCAACCAAACACAGACACCCACTCAACCAGTTTGGACCACAACCAAAGAGGGCAGTCACTCCCATACAGTCAGGTGTCTCCAGTGAACAGCAAGAGGAAATACAGTAAGTCACACAAGTCAGAAGACCGTCTCTATCATGGCGGTGGGTCAGCTCAGTACTCACTCAATTAAACTCTATATAAGTCAAGGAAAATAACGAGACTCATAAACTCGGGGTCTGTAAGTTAGGGTGTGTGTGGGGGGGGGGGCGTTGGAGACATTGCAATTACCTCTGTTTGGTCAGGGTGGGACTGGCTATTAGATTTTTTTTTATCACTCTCTCTCTCTGTCTCTCTCTCTCAACCCCTCCTAACACCCCCTCCCTTCCTCTCACACGGCTGGGGATTAGTGCTCATGAAGTTGATATATTGAGGATCCCACACACTGATTGTGTTAATGTGTTTCAGTAGTGTTGTGATAACTCGTCCTGGTCACACCTCGCTGCCACGGGTTTATTATTGTTATTACTTTGTTTTTTTTAAGGAGTTGGATCCTCTATTAGCAGGATTTAAATCTCCTTTAAGAGTTGTTTAATATGGATTATTTTCTTTTATAAGTTATGGGTTATTTCATCCAATCATACACACACTTGCTTACTTCACTCATTAATCCACCAACTCACTCCACGCACACATTCACTAACTCAGTCATTCACTCACTCACTCACTCACTCACTCAAGACACTCAAGGGTCAATATGACACAGGAGCTGAAGTGCCAAGGTAAATACGGCGAATCGTCACACGTCTCACTTTTTCTTGCATTTCATATTTAGCTCCGAGATTGTGTTGGTGCCAGTGTGTGTGTGTGTGTGTGTGTGTGTGTGTGTGTGTGTGTGTGTGTGTGTGTGTGTGTGTGTGGGGTTAGTGTCATATCATTAAATAAGTGAGTAAAAACTAATACATTGCTTCAACCATATAAACCTGTTTCTGACATAAGTTTATTGGGTAATTTATTAAAAGAAGAAGAACTCTTGAATAATCGTCTTTCTAATGTTTATATCTTCCTGTAAATAAATAAATAAATACTTCAGTGTTGAATATAAACTATACCGCTATACATTTATCTTTATTTTTAGTTTACAAATCTCACAGGAAATAATAATCTGGCCATTTCTGCCTCTTCAGTTTTAGTAAAAGTAAAGTTATATGACGGTGTTGAAGCCTTTAGCGTTCACTGCCCCGTTCTCCTTAATAAAAGTGTTGAAACAGAAACGTCAATATTATCATAGTTTTACGGTCGTGTGGGGGAATGCAATACTCGTAAGGGAGAAATTATGACTTGTAGTTCTGTCCTCTCTCTACGGATCGTTGCTTGTCCGGCTTCTTTGCATTGTTCGTGGAATAATTTATTGGGGTATAATTTCTGTGTTTAACCACAAGCGTGACTTTAATGTTATTTCTCGTGGGTTTGGAGAGGACGAGCCAGGTTGAGTCTTACCCACTTCACTTTTACTGTTATGTTACCTTAGGTTTCTTTTTGTCTACTACCAATGTTATCTGAGTATCTGAGTTTTACCTTCTGTTTCTCTGCTGGTTCATTTGCCACTGCCACTATTGCCACCACCACTAGCACCATCACCACAACTAGACACGATTTCTACCACTACTACCATTAGATATGAGTTCCACCACTAGACACCACTACCATGACTACCACCACTAGATACGACTACCTCCATTACATACGACTAATTCCACTAGATACGACTACCTTCACTACCATCACCACTACCACCACCACCACTACTACTAGCACCACCCCCACCACTAGACACGACTACCACCACTACCACCACTAGATACGAGTACCACCACTTCCACCACTCCCACCACTACACACGACTACCACCACTAGACACAAATACCACCACTTCCAACACTGCCACCACTAGACACCACCAAACAGTACTACCATCACTGTACGGTGGTGTGGCGAACTAGAGGTTGGTTGGCTGGAGCAGTCAGTCGTGTAAGATCATTTACTCGTCTTCAATTAATTTCTTCAACTTTCCTGGCAGCATTTATATTATATGGCGGTGAGTAAGATATGGGTATACAGATTTTGTCTGTCTGTCTGTCTGTCTGTCTGTCCCCAATCATAGTTCCAGTACAGAAGCAGTTACGGGAGGTGGTTAGCCGTGACAGTCAAGGCTATGCAGTTTATACCTAACCCGCGCGAAGCTGTGTAATTTTTGCTAGTTCTTGATATAACAATGAACGAAACCGGTTGACGTGAACTTTTGAATGATTTTGATTCACTCGGTTCCTCTTATTGGTTTAGCCTTCTACGTGTATATCAAGGAAAAGATCTATTACAATGTAGAATTCCAGTCCATCTGTATATCAATTCAAATCATCTAGCTTCATTTATCTTCGGTCTTAGACAAAGGAACTAGACCTCGGTTAAGTAATGTTATAATGACATTTGGTTGATCTATTCCTGTTTTATTAATTTGTTAAAAAAAAAATCCATCTTTTGTAATAAATTTTAGTGTTGGGTTGAAGGTAACCAACTCCGCCATTCGCTCTGTTATTGAGAGTTAACACATGTTTTTTGCCATCACTATATGTAGTAATTGTTTTGTTTTATCAGCAGTGTGAGTTTCAGCTCTCATCTCCCGATCTAAAGTTCAGGTATGTGGCAGTGATTCCCTCCCCCCACACTCACTCCCTCCCCCCACCACCCCTCCTCCATCCCCACTACCCCTTCCCCCACCACCCTCCCACCCTCCCACCCCATCCCCCTCCCTCTCTGTCCGCCCCCAACCCCGTCCATGACAAATTTGGTTTCCGCTAGATAATTTCCCATTGACTAAGTGGAGTGTTTCTATTTTTTTAGTGTGGAAATATATTATGACTTTCTTGGTCGGTGATTATTAGTTAGGTTTCTATCTCATGTAATTTTAAGAGTAACTGCCAATTTGAGCGGCGGATTAACTGCCACCAATGACAATCTTTTTACCCTCACCTTACCTGAGTCATCATCTTGCTATTCATTTCCTAGAAAAAAAAAAAATGCATCACAAGGTGTTGACTAAAGCCTCAACCTCCGACGTTTGTCAGGAGAGTCATGAACAATTTTTACCCCAGGGTGATCGCCTTATACCTGTCACACTGAGAGAATTATAGAGACGTTCCTCAGCATGCGGATGAGTGTTCTTAGAAGTGGCGTGTATTTGTGCAGCTGCAGGAAACCTAAGAATATACAATCTATTATTAGCGCCAAGGCTTTTATCGTCTCATTATGAAAGGGGAACTCACATGATCAATCGTAATGGAATGTTGTATCTCTTATACCGGTGTATGTTATGTCGTGTTGTGTGAGGCTTATGTGCTCTAACAGGTATGACAGACTGACAGTGTATGATCAAGTTGTGTGACAGTCATATATAAGTTATTTGGGTCATATTTATCATTAATGGGATTTTTTTATATATATAATTTAGGCACTGTTACCTATGTCATGTTACAGGTGTGTGTGTGTGTGTGTGTGTGTGTGTGTGTGTGTGTGTGTGTATACTTGTATTTGTTTCTGATAAACTTAAATGATTCTGACTCAGGACGTGTTGAGGATCACTGAGACGTCTGATTCTTCCTTAATAGAGCCTTTAAAAAGTCTAATTCTCCCTTAACCATTGAAAAGTCTAATCCCCTTAACCATTGTAAAGTCTAATTCCCCCTTAACCATTGAAAAGTCTAATCCCCCTTAACCATTGAAAAATCTAATCCCCTTAACCATTGTAAAGTCTAATTCCCCCTTAACCATTGAAAAGTCTAATCCCCTTAACCATTGTAAAGTCTAATTCCCCCTTAACCATTGAAAAGTCTAATTCCCCCTTAACCATTGAAAAGTCTAATTCCCCCTTAACCATTGAAAAGTCTAATTCCCCCTTAACACAACCACAGACCAGCTCACCATCGCCTCCCATACATCAAGTTGTATTCAGAATTCCCTTGGAAGACGTTCATAAAATATTTTTGTTCAACTGAGGAAAATAACTCAGGAAGATAACACGCCTCAGGTCTTTGTTATTTCCTGTTCATTGATAACTCAGGATGTTGATGTTATCTCAAAGACACGTTAAGCTTGTGGGAATTAAGTACGTGACACTGCAGAATGTGACTGACAGCATCTTGGATTTTTTTTAGTCTGTCGATTTATGCCGTAATTAAAACTACTCGTCAGATAAGAGATAGTTGTAGAAATTTGTTCTTTATGGTGCTGTCTGTCTGTCTCTTTCTGTCTATTTTGTCTCTTTCTGTCTATTTATCTGTCTGTTTTTTTTAATTCTGTCTGTCTGTCTGTCTGTGTGTATTTGAGTATCTGTCTGTGTTAGTCTATTTATAACTGCTTCTGTCTGTCTGTTTTTTTTCTGTTTGTCTGACTCTGTCTCTTTGTCTGTCTCTCTGTCTCATTCACTAACTATCCTTTAAAAATATTGCTGTACGGGTAATGTGTTATTGGTGTGTTAGGTCAGAGGTCAAAGTCGTTATATCTATAGAATTGTAAATGTTCATTCCCTGTACCGACAACCATGATATAGCAGTGGTAAAGGAAGATCCCTCGGTTCGTTGGGTCAAAGGTCACGGGTCATCTATCAGTCTTCGTCATTAACATCAGGTTGGCCAGGTAGGGAGCTGTCAACAAGGATGATAGACTAAAAAAAACAAACATATAACTTCCACCCAAAAGATTATATGTAATTCCCCTTTCAAATTTCCACGGTGAAACTATCATGTACTCTGTTATGGTCAAGTTGTGAGTGATGGTATGATTATCCGCCCGAGCATACTTGACATCTGTTGATCCTTTGGTGGGGAAGCGTCGTCGCCCGGGGAGAGGATCACTAACAGGCCATCAACATAACTCAGGTGGTAGACTCTGGCATAATAACTGTGTATCAAGGGACCTTCTCTAATGTCTTATGTTGTGATCTGTGGTGCATCTCGTCTCTGTGTTGGGGGTTAGTTGAGTGTTGTGTTGTGTTGTGTTGTGTTGTGTTGTACCTGTCTATCTTACCTTGGACTGTGAGGACCGCTAACACACTTAAGGACCACAACTGTTGGAAGCTGTGGGGAAGAAGATAATATATACACTTTGTAGTTCTTATGACAGCAGATCTACGGCTTCATTCTCAGGGACTCGTATCTTATTATTTATATAATTTTTTTTTATTCTAAGGACTATAAAAAAATAATATAGGTACAATAGTTATAGTGTTAGCTTAGTTTTGTCGCCATTTTAGCTGTTATGTTTGTTTTAAAGCTTAATTCAGCATAGTTTTGACGCTATTTTAACTGTCATATGTTTGTTTGTTTTAAAGCTTTTGTTTTATCATATCACCAGTTAGTGGAAAAGCTGAACATAGGAATCCTCGACACCCTGGACTCTTAAAGGCCAGATACACGATCCGCTAATATGACGTGCTGGTCACCCTACACTCTTTAAGGGGTCATTTAGGGGGTGTAAAGGTGCTTGATACTGTTCTTGGGGCTCACAGGTGTACTAAAGGGGTTTTAAGGCTCACAGGTGTACTAAATGGAGTTATTAGGGCTCCCAGGTGTATTAGAGGGAAGATTTAAGGCTCACAGGTGTACTAGAGGGAGGAATCAGGGTTCATAGGTGTACTAAAGAGGGTTTTAAGGCTCACAGGTGTACAAGAAACGGTCATTGCAAGTCATTTAGCTTTTGAACTTGGGTGAACAATGAGACTAATCCGTCCATGTGTCTCCTGGGCAGCTAACTACCATACTCACCTGTTGTGTCTCTGTTTACCTCTGAGTGATGTCTCCTTCTCCTAATTTATGGACCTTTGTGTGACTCCTAATTGCTCGAGTTGTTTTTTTTTTATTTATTGCCACACCTCCCTGCCACCTAGAGAGAACCATTAATATATATCACTGTCTCTCTCATTTACACTTATTGTTCTCTTAGTCTCTCTAGCCTAAGACACCTTAAAACTACGGCTATTTCTCTCTTGTCTATCTCTCCCTCACTTCCTTGTAGCGCCACTAGGTTATTGTTTCTGTCTGTGTGTATGGGCGCGGCCCTCCGCTCATCCGACGATAACTTCCTAATTAAAATCGAAGAAGGCAGCGCTGGAAAGAGTACTACCATTCCCTGCTAAACCGAAACACCGATGTGGATGTCCTGACTACCCAGCATGAGGCGCTGGCAGGCAACTGAAAAGGTATAAGAACAGTCTTAAGACAAACCTGAAATAGTGCTAAATCGACCCCCTCACCTGGGAGACGATCACTACACACCGTAACGCTTGGGGGAGCACCACACAGGAAGGTGTCGATAATTTCGAGTTAGCCCGACTGCATACTGAGGCAGACGAGCACCAGCGCCAGAAAGACTGCCGCCACTGCCCCTCCCGCACTAGATGTAGCCCTCCACACGTGCAACATCTGTGGACGACCCTGTCTGTCCCGTATGGGCCTCTAGAATCATCTCAGAGCTCACCAACGAAGTTGACATTAATGACTCATATCCGAGTGACAACAAATTGAGTATGGTTTGTGTGTGTGTGTGTGTGTGTTTGTGTAGTCATACTAGAGAGAGAATATTTGCTGCATATACAGTACTTGGTTATCGTCCCTCACCTGTGGAGCTCGAGCGAGTCTTCGAATTGTCATATGGAACCTTATATAAATAAAGTTAAGAAAAAAATATATAGAAATATGGAGACTGGAAAGAAAAAAATATCTCATCATAGATCCTTATTATCTTCTGTGAGACGAAAGGTCTCCTGAACACACTTAAAGAGAAGTGTTACTCTCTCTCTCTCTCTCCCCGCCGCTATAATACAGGGTGACCAGAATTAAACTCTGCCTTCATACGCTGTCATTCATTCAATTTTACAGCTGTCTAAGAGGCGACTTACTATGGTACTCCCCTTCCCCTCACCAACACCTCAGATAATCTTACCTGGTTTACCGCTGTCACTTCCCACAACCCCGTATCACCACACCTCCCCCCACCACACCTCCCCCTCCCCCCACCACCACCACCACAGAGATCTTTGAGGCGTGTCAGTCCTTTACAAAATTCTTCTGAAGATGTGAGGGATGAGGAGGACTCGTAACCTAAAGGAGTTTGTTATACTCGTAGTGTTGAGTCTACCAACACCGAGGTACTTACGTTGTCTGAAGTTACTGTTACTGAAGAGACTTTGGTCGGTCGTGTCGGGATATCACTTAACACGTTTCCAGACATTGAGCATAAAAGCGTGTGTGAAAATCCAACCGTATCCCCACCACCACCCTAACGCACTCAGCCATGCACGCACGTATAACACTTGTTGATCATACACACGCGTTTGTACTTAGTCATCCATATACTTATGTACTCAACCACGCACACACGTGATCAATCGGCCATGCACTCACTTACGCACTCGGTCATATACGCACATACGCACTTAACGCACACAGCTCATTGGCAGCAGGAATCCGCGTACCACTCTACCACGGAGGGGAGGAAAGGAGGAGGAAAAGGGAAGGAAGAAAGGAGGAGGAGGAGGAGGAGAAGGAGGAGGAACAAGAGAGGATGAAGAAGAAAGAGATAACGTGAGGAAGGAAGTGAGTAAAGGAGGAGTCAAAAAGAGAAGAAGGAAGGAAGGAAGGAAGGAAGGAAGGAGGGAAGGAAGGAGCACAAAGAAGAAAAATCATCGTGAGTAAAGGATATGGTAGGAAGAAGAGAAATGGAAAAATAAAGAAATATGTTGGAGAGGAAAACACGAAGGAAGAAAAAAGGTAAAAGAGGGAAACAGAAAGAATAGGAAGAAGCAGAGGGAGGTAGTGAAAGAAGAGGTAGGAGGGAGAGCAGGAGAATGAAGGGAAAGGAAGCAACAAAGGAAGAGAGAGAAGAGAGAGAGAGTGCATGAGGAGGGAGAATTGAGAATAAATAGGGAGGGAAGCAAGCAAAGGAGTAAATGAGTAAGGAGGAGGGAAGAAAGGGGCAGAGAAAAACTCAGAAAGGAGGGAAAGGAGAAAGAGAGGGAACGGGGTAGTGGGAAAGGAGAAAGAACATAAAAACCATAAGAAAATAGGGAGTCTGCAATAGGCCGATGGAGGGAATAGGAAGAGAGATTAGGAAACCAGGGAGGAAGGGCCAGGTGAAGGGGGGTGGGGAGGTAGGGCAAGGTTAAGGTGGGGGGAGAGAGGGAGGTAGGGCCAGGTGAAGGAGGGAGGGCCAAGTGAGGGAGCCAACAAGAGGTGTATTAATCAAGTGTCGGGCGTCACGTAGCACTATCAAGCCCTCGCCAGTTCCCTGTAACCCCTCCTCCCCCCTCCTCCTCCCCCTCCCCCCTCCTCCTCCTCCCCTCCCCCTACATACACTAATTAATGGACACTGGGGGGTGGGGGTGAGGAGAGTAGTGGGTAGATGGGAGAGGTGAGAGGTGTGAGGGAGAGGGGTAGTGGAGTTAATGTGAAAGAGGTTAGGTTAGGTTAGGTTGGGGTAGGTTAGGTTAGGTTAAGATTGGTTGGTTTAGACTAGTTTTGTGTGGTTCGTGTCTTCTGCGTTATCACAGCCACTGAACAGAACTTAGTAAGCTTCATTGTAGAGGTATGATGAGTCTTGAGTATCATCACAGGGCCGTCATAAATGTTGGCCTCGAGGTATCAAGATAAGTAATAATGGAGAGTGGGCAGAATTGGGTGGGGTTGGGTGGGTCGGGTGGGGAATTGGAGTGGGATGGAGTGGGTTGGGTGGGTGGGTTGGGTGGATGGGTGGGGTGGTAGGTGAACTATTGTCAGATATAGCTGTGTTTCAAGGCATGTTCTCATTCTCTGGTTCTTTAAATATCATAAACTGGTGATAAAAGCTGATTTTTTTTCTTTACTAATTTATCATGAATATTGAACACCTGTATATCATAAAAGCCAACATATGCTGTCACTTTGTTTACCCATATGTTTATTTGACCGATATTTATGACACACACACACACACACACACACACACACACACACACACACACTCTAAACTCCAGTCATCCACCTAAAGTTCTAAACAGAAGAATGATAACAATGTATAATGATAATAAACGGTCCATTGATGGAGGTGGAGAGTGAGGGGGAGTGATGGTGGTGGTGACAGCCGCATATCAACACCACCACGTCATTAGTATAGTGAGGGAGGGAGGAAGGAGAGAAGGAGAGAGGGAGGGGGAGGAAGGAGAGAAGGAGAGGGGGAGGGGGAGGAAGGAGAGAAGGAGAGGGGGAGGAAGGAGAGAAGGAGAGAGGGAGGGGGAGGAAGGAGAGAAGGAGTGAGGGAGGAGGGAGGGAGAGAAGGAGAGAGGGAGGGGAGGATGGGGTGAGGGAGGAGGGAGGGGGAGCGTGAGTACCTTCCCTCTTTGCAACTTGTATAGTACATGTCAGACACTTGTTTTTATTTTTAATTCTGCAGCCTGTGTTATGTCTGTCTGTCTGTTTTATAACTCTAATGCAACTAAGGTCTTTAAGTGCGTAGTCTAGGTTAGGTTTGTGTTAAATCTCCAATTGTAATAAACTGGGGTGTTAATTTAAAAAAAAATCATCCTTTAATTGATTTCGTCTCTAATGTATTGTACGTAGGTGGACTTAGTCTTGGTTTCTCTCTTGTGTACAGTTGAGGTATGCAGTCATCCCCCCCCCCCCCCCGAGTCGATTATTTAGTGAGTGTGATCAACCTCAGCTGTCAAGTGGGCACAACCACCGTCACCGAAATTTTGATTCTTCAACCCTGGTGTGTGTGTGTGTGTGTGTGTGTGTGTGTGTGTGTGTGTGTGTGTGTGTGTGTGTGTGTGTGTCTAGTCATAACACATTACCTTTCACAAAAGCCTTACGAGTATAGTTAAAGATAAAATAGACGCCAGCTTACAATGGACAACAACGGATTACCTTGTCCACTTACTGTCTCTCTTTAAGGTGAAAAAAAAATCTCCAGATGTTTCAGAATGTCAAGCGTCCAACTGCAGGTGTTATTCCAGCTAAATGTTTAATAGAAATATTGTATTGTTAGGTTTATGAACTGGGTCTTGTCTTGTACCTCAGCACAAGAGGAAGGGAGGTAGACGCTGTGGGAGTCATCGTTGTGTCTCGTTGTCTATTTCCGGGGAGATTCTCGCTCCGACACTCCTGAAGTTTTCCTTACTCAGGTAATATTGTGTCAGGAGCCTGGTGAAGCCCCCAGAGACGTGTGCCCGGGCCTTGGTGGACATTACATTCCTTTTTTTAGTGCGTTTGATAATCTATTCAGAGAGTCACCACAGTCTTGTTTACAGTCTGTTCATCACCAGGCTGGCATGTCAGAGTTCAAATGATAAAGAGTGCGATCCTTCCATGCTGGTGTGATGGTCGACGACGCCTCACTGTTGCAGACGTTGGCTGCCCCTCTTCTGCTTTGTCTGTATTTTTACCATACTTGCTCCTCCTTACATAAGTTCACCCAAGGGTTAGATACATTACAGATCAGAAAGAACTTTGACATAATTATAAGTAGACTGAAGGTGATCTGGCAGGTGTGATTGTGTCGTCCGTGAGAGAGCCAGTGGGCAGTCTTCAGAGACAAGTGTGTTTATGATTCACAGGGACGATGGTGGGGCACTGCTCTGTGTCTCTGCCGTCCTCGTGTCATCATTACACTCTACAGTCTACTTTATATGAGTGACCAATATCCTTTGAGGGTAACACCACGACGGCACAAAATCCACTACTTTAGTCCCTCCATTCCTTGACCTTCCGTAGCTGGGAGATGTAAAGACGCTCCCAGTTGCTTCATGGAGGCAGTGGTCAAAATGGCATCAAAATTACACTCAAATCTAACCATTTCTAGTTGTATTTAATTATTCTCGGTAATGGTGGAGTGAGATTAAACATGGACATTGAGGAAACCTTCGTCTAGATCAGGAACAAGAGATTTTACTTACACTGCCGCCGACTGGGATGTGACGCTGGCAGTTCAACACGGAGGGAAGAAGCAATAATTACTGAATTAGTCACAACATGTACCCATTTACAGTACATGAAGCCGAGCACTACTACACCTCTCAACCCCACCATTATCCAGAAGGCTGATTAGTAAACTCACACAGTCCTGAAAGTTGTAATGATATGGACATAAATTTCATGTGAAAAAAAAAATATATATGTTAGCCAAATCGAGAAATCCCATCCCATGATAATTTACCAAACTCATCTTAAGCCTTGAGGCGGGGGAGGGGGGAAATGTTTATGTCAGCTCTCATGAAAATCTGAAGAAAAAAAAATGAAGAATAATCGGGCACATGTAAGCTTAGGTCATGACGCGGTGGACATAACAGCTTGATGGATTACATTATGTCCATATGGCTTGGGGGGGCGGGGAGGGTGAACACCAAGATTTATGAAAAGTTATTTAAACATATTGAGGTAATTTCTCTCGCTCTCTCTCTCTCACACACACACACACACGTCATAAACAAGACTTTTTACCTGTCAGTTCTCCTTCATTGTGGAGACGGAGGTGATGACGTCCAGACTCTTGAACAAAATACTGCCAGGATATTATTAAAGACTTTTTCTGGAGGTGGGAGGGGGAGAATTGGAGATGAGAGAAGGAATGGGTGTGAGCAGATATGACCAAGCTCAACCCCACCACCCATCATGTGTCTGTTACCGGTGTATGGTTGGCTGGGAGGAGGAGCCGCTGGGAGGAGAGGAGCTGGGAGGTGGAGGAGGAGGGAGGAGGAGGAGGAGGGAGGAGGAGGAGGAGGGAGGAGGAGAGCGCTGGGGAGGGAGGAGCTGGGAGGTGGAGGAGGGCCGGGGAGGAGGAGGAGCTGGGAGGGAGGAGGAGGAGGAGGAGCTGGGAGGGAGGAGGAGGAGGAGCTGGAGGAGGAGGAGAGGGAGAGCGCCTGGGGAGGAGGAAGAGGCTGGGGAGGGAGGAGGAGCTGCCCAGGGAGGGAGGAGGAGCTGGGAGGAGGAGGAGGAGGAGAAGCTGGGAGGAGGAGGAGCTACAGGAGGAGGAGGAGGAGGAGGCGCTGGGAGGAGGAGGAGCTGGGAGGAGGAGGAGGAGCTGGGAGGAGGAGGAGCTGGGAGGAGGAGGAGAGCTGGGAGGGGAGGAGGAGCTGGGAGGGAGGAGGAGCTGGGAGGAGGAGGAGGCGCTGGGAGGAGGAGGAGCTGGAGGAGGAGGAGGAGGAGGAGCTGGGAGGGAGGGAGGAGGAGGAGGAGCTGGGAGGAGGAGGAGGCTGGGAGGAGGAGGAGCTGGGAGGGGAGGAGGAGGAGGAGAGCTGGGAGGAGGAGGGAGGAGGAGGAGGAGGAGGAGAAGCTGGAGGAGGAGGAGCTGGGAGGAGGAGGAGGCGCTGGGAGGAGGAGAGCTGGGAGAGGAGAGGAGGAGGAGCTGGGAGGAGGAGGAGGAGGAGGAGGAGGAGGAGGAGGGAGGAGCTGGAGGAGGAGGAGGAGGAGGAGGAGGGAGGAGGAGGAGGAGCTGGGAGGAGGAGGGAGGAGGAGAGCTGGGAGGAGGAGCTGGGAGGAGGAGGAGGAGCTGGGAAGGAGGAGGCGCTGGGAGGAGGAGGATGGAGGAGGAGCTGGGAGGGAGGAGCTGGGAGGAGGATGGGAGGAGGAGCTAGGAGCTGAAGGAGAAGGAGGAGTTGGAGGAGGAGCTGGGAGGAGCTGGAAGGTAAGAGAATGTGTTAGGAGAGAAAAAGAGACAAAGAAAGACAAACAAAAAAGCAATAGAGAATTAGAAGAAACGAGAAAAATACGAAGAAGAGAGAGAGAGAGAGAGAGAGAGAGAGAGAGAGAGAGAGAGAGAGAGAGAGGAGGCACATCAGGTATCATATAAATAACAGGTACTTTTGTTGGTTATAGATCACTGTTTTACCTGAAGTCATTTGAGTGTTTGAGGGCGTTAGTGCATCTTAACTTCCTCACCACCACCACTTACTCCACTCCTACACCTCACTATTCCACTCTACTCCACCCTACCACCTCACTATTCCACTCCTATCACTCCTACCACCTCACTATTCCACTCTACTCACTCCTACCACCCTCACTATTCCACTCTACCCACTCCTACCACCACTATTCCACTATACTCCACTCCTACCACCCTACAATGCTCCACTCCCATCCACACATACACCCCTTCTACTCCACTCCCACCCATACAACCTACCCACAATTCTCCAGCTCCTACACATGCCTTCACACACACACACACACACACACACACACACACATACACACACACAATAAACAAACACGCCAACCAAGTATACAGGCTCCAAGGGCTTCCTCCTCCTAGAAATATTACGATGCTTTATTAAGGCTAATACGCACGCGGTAGGTGTTAAACAATGGCGTTCGACTGGCACTATTTGGCAGGTGCTGGCAGGTATTTTATACAGGTATTTGGTATATCTCCCTGGTAAAAACTGGCTACCCGATGTTAACCAGAGAGTCTGTATGACAGTAACTGGTCCCTGCTGGCTCTGAGCAACCGCCGCCTCCTCCTCCTTCTCTCATTTCTTAGTGTGATGTAAAGGTTTTCATGGGACCTCGCCCTTGTATCTTACGCTTAGTTTAGGGAAACAGGATAAATTATTCGTGTGTGTGTGTGTGTGTGTGTGTGTGTGTGTGTGTGTGTGTGTGTGTGGTTTACTAAGGAGAATGACTGCTTGTTGTTTCTGGAATATCTGTGCAAAACCTGACCAAACCTAACCTACCTAACCTAACCCAACCTAACCTAACCTATCCTAACGTAATCTAACCCAACCTAACCTAACCTAACCTAACCCTAGTGCCGAAACAAAATATATATCTACATCCTGGTAAATCTGGAGACGTAATTCTTGTAATTACCTGAAACTCTGCTTTAGAGAGTAAAAGCAACCGACCAAATTGTTTCGTTATGATAAAAGAAAAAAAGAAAATCATAGAAACTTGGATAAATGTAAGTTTATTTCTCAGATAGAGAGGAGAATTAATTTGTTTTATTTACCTCCCCTCCTCCCTCCCTCCCCCCTCCCCCCTCCCTCTCCCTCAAAAATAAATTCTATAGACCAACTTTTATTATTTGTTCATAAAATTATTCCCTCAAACTCTCATAATAATAATAATAATAATAATAATAATAATAATAAAACCTATCGTCTATAATATGCTCTGGTGGGGGAGGGGAGTGGGAGCTGTTAAGAGAGAGACTAAAAAGATAATAATTTTCCCTTTTACGTTTACTAACTTCTGATAATAAGCATTGCAGTTAACTCTACTCTGAATAATTAACTTTTTAACCTCTGTCATATCTTTCCCTGCTAAGAGCTGTCACCAGTAATGTTTGGCTCATTGGGGTGTGTGCGTGTGTGTGTGTGTGTGTGTGTGTGTGTGTGTGTGTGTGTGTGTGTGTGTGTGTGTGTGTTTTAGGAAAGGTTTATATAAATGAGAAGCAGTAATGTATATCCCGAGTGCCAGCCGACCGCTTTACCGTGAATTATCGCTACCTAGGAACCCGTAAATCCTGAGATGCCAATGGAGCGACACACATAAGGGTTTTTGTCAGTGCGGTCGTTCGTAATTCTTGTAAGTGCACAAATTCCTTTCCTCGGGTGGGGAAGAATTAGTGGAAGGGGAGGAAAGAGGAGGGAGGAAGAGGTGAGAGGGAGGAGGGTGAGTGGTGAGTGGTGAGTGGTGGTGGTGGTGGTCAGTGGTAAACATCTGAGAATTACGATGTCATGACCTTAAACTGTTATGGGGGAAGAGTTAACATAGGACCATAAAGCATCTCATCAAAAGCCCTTCAAACAGTGGCATCACCGTGTTTTTGTGGATTTTTTTGCATTCCTCATATGAGACAACATCAGTCAGGTGAATTGCCAGATCCTGTACAGCGAGGAGAATTGGGTGTTGGGAGTGGGGTGGGGGAGTAGGCGGCTGGTGTGGGGGAGAGGGGTGGGAGGGTTGGTGTGGGGGGGGAGGGGGAAGGGATAAGTCTAGTACTGTGATTGATGTAATATAAGCAAATATACAACAGGCTGAGAGACGAACCGTGGAATTTTAATAAGTGTGTGTGTGTGTGTGTGTGTGTGTGTCGTATGAAGTGATCTATTAAAATACATTAGATACGGATTCATATTTTTATAATGTTTTTTTTGTTTTTTTAATATCACTACCTGTCTATACATCTGGACCCGTACTGTCGTGTTTTCTCTTCATCACTAAGGTAACATTACGCCACTGTAGCCGACGAGACAAATGACATTGGATACAAATTTACGTTGATTAAGGATAAAATACCCAACTTTTGAGTACCGTGACGTTTGGGAAATAAATAAAGATAAATGAAAATAAAACTAATGGAATGTCTAGATAAATAATAAAGTATAATGTCATTTAAATAAGTTAAAAACAGAAATTTACTTCTCGATGATAAAAATGAGAGTTTAAGTATTAAGACGGGGTTAGAACTGTGAGTGTAATATTAGGTGGGAATAATATTTTGGGGAGACTGAAATATAATTTAGTAAATATAAATTACATCAGGACCGATGATTTGTTAAATATAGTGATGAATAACGATAAAAAAACTGACGATAATACTCTCTCTCTCTCTCTCTCTCTCTCTCTCTCTCTCTCTCTTATTCCTATTCATTAGACCTTTTTCCCTCTTACCTTCCAGATCCCCCTTCCTTCCTTCCTTCCTTCCTTCCTTCCTTCCTTCCTTCCTTCCTCCCTCTCATCAGACCCTTTTCCCCTTCCTTCCTCCCTCTTTTCTACTATACCCTATTTGCATACCTCCCTCTTTTTTTTCCCTCCCTCCCTTCCTCCTTCCACATTCCGTCCTCCTCCTCCTCTCTCCCCCACTTTTCTTCCTTTCTTCCTCATCCCTCCCCCTTCATCTCTCCCCCCTTTACCTCTCCCTTCTCCTCCCCCCCCCTTTACCTCTTCCTTCTCCTTCTCCCTTCCCTCCTCCTCCTCCCCACCTCTCCCTTTCATCCCCCCCTCCCCCCCTGCCTCTCCCCATCCCATATGTAGAGAGAGAGAGGAATGTTAACTCCCGAATTTCCTGATTCTGGAGATTTATTGTGTAATTTGGGAAATAGTTGAGATGCTGACACTATTTCCAAGGCCTGTGAGACGTGACGTAAGACTAGACAAGAAAGATGTTTTAATGTGACGTAAGACTAGACAAGAAAGATGTTTTAATGTGACGTAAGACTAGACAAGAAAGATGTTTTAATGTGACGTAAGACTAGACAAGAAAGATGTTTTAATGTGACGTAAGACTAGACAAGAAAGATGTTTTAATTAAACTTCAAATATACCAAGATTAAGAAAAAATAAAAATAATAAAATAAATAAAACAAATTAAAACACCCCAATTACAAACACTATAAAACAGGTATATAATAATACTAGTTTATCAAGGAATAATTTCAGGTGAATCGACTCTCTGACACAAGTACAAAACCTATTCAGAGATTATTATTATTCTTTAATCTAAACTTGTGTTGATTATGACTATATTATAACCCGACTTGATTATTTACTGTAAAGAGTTTGATTCTAAGAGATAAGCCAAAAAAAGTTGATTACAAATGTTGCCAGAAAAAGTTAAGGGCATTAGTGGTAGTTATCTTGGTAAGGTTATCTGCTTGTTTTGTTAGTAATGACAGTAAATTATTGTGTGTGTGTGTGTGTGTGTGTGTGTGTGTGTGTGTGTGTGTGTTTTATGTGACGTAACGTTAAGATATGCGATTAAACAAATGCTTTCAAGTTACGACTATACCCGCGTATTACAAACATAATGGGAACTTGTGAGATAAACTCGAATCAAAAATATTAAAATTAGGATATAGTCCGTTAAGTGGAGATTTCACTCTGAGACAACTATTTTTTTTAAGGTCACTATAACCACTACACAAATGAGGTCATCACATAGTAGGTAACCTGGGTCATAGTGATGATCTTCTAGTGTTAAATTTGATGACTGACAGAAATGAGATGTTAAGTAAATATTAATAATAATAATAATAATAAATAGCATTGAAGAAATAAAAGAAAACACTAACTGACCTTAACAAGTACGTACAGCATAGAGTAGTCAATTATCGTCCCTTTAAAAGATACACTAATCACCACTTCACTCTCTATAATGTAAACATAAGCTGATACAAGAATGAACACTTCCTCACAATAAACTGTCCTGATCCTCAAAAGATTCGGACATTCAGTTTATAATATTTCTTATCTGGGGACAGAGGAATGTGTCTAGCTGTAGAATATAATCTGTATGTAAATCGATACCAAGTTAGTCCGCTATCTATGTGTCGTAGCTCAAGTGGGGAGTGAGTAGAGGGAGAGAGATAGTTACCTACGTTGTTACATCTCACCTCAGGAGGACCACCAATCAAAGTCTGAATCTTGGAGAAACGAGAGTTGAGGTTTTTATCTTATGACCCAACAGGATAATAAGAGGTGGCCCACGGCGGGTTGTGTTGTGGTGGTGGATGGTGTATGCTCAATAACTCAGGGTTGTGTACTGTAGCCCTCACACTTTTCTTGGATTAAGCTCTACTTCTTTTAGGATGGGAAGGGGGTGTAAGGGGGAAGAGTGTTTGGGGGAGGGAGGGGTTGTAGGAGGGGGGGGGTTGTGGTGAGGAGCGTGAATGTATGCTCCCGGCGTCCTTGACAGTGACTGGCATACATACATGACAAGAACAAAGCCGAGGGACGAGTGATGCCGACACAGAGAGTCATGCCGCATCTGGCTCTCTGATTTCTGACTCGTAAATGTATCGCTTACCGTCCCTTTAGACTTTGACAATTACCCGGCTACTTGAGGAACACTTCTGCACCTCGTGAAAAGTGTGTGTGTGTGTGTGTGTGTGTCACCGTTGGGCCGGAGTCAGTCGCTTCACACCCATGATATAGGGAGGAAAAAAGATTGACAAAACAAGGAGATCTCAAGAGTAACCAAAGACTTTATATGAGTGTTTAGACCAGAGCTGCGCCTCCCTAGTGTAGTGTGCTGGTAATAGGTTTAGTGGGAATTATTATCAAGAGATGAATAAGCAGGCTGGGATGATCAATAAAGTGAAAAATGAAACAGAAATGCGATTGGTTATAATGATATATAAATTAATTTGTATTAACGAATTGAAAGTCTGACGCTATTCTGTCTTGAAACGTCTAAAACGCTGACTCTACTTCACTAATTGCTCTACGCTAACAACGTGCTTCAGTGTTGTTGATTAAGAAACTCTGTGATTTCGTTTGGGAATTTCCTTATGCTTTCGGCTGGCATTTTGACACGCCTGTGCTTTGAATACACAACAATGGCGCAACAAGACGAGCATCCTGAGTAAGGATTGTGGAACAAAATATTAATACATGTACCAGGTCCTTGTATAACACCGCCAGCTTAATAGAAAGGATTTTTTTAAGACAACAGCTGTACCGTACTGTGCCTTGTTATGGGTTGACAGTCACTTTCCCGTGATTGCAAAAGCGTATGTGCTCGCCTCTGAAGCCCCAGGACAGTGGGTTCGATGCTCCCCTTGTCACTTGTCATTCAGTAGCGAGAGCTGATCTCCTACCGGTGGTCTCCTCGAATGCCAATATGTTCACAAGCTCAAGTGGCCTCACATATGTATAGCCACGATAGACAGTCGATTGTAAGTAAACTGCAGCTACAAGATGATGGCCCGGAGTGATGTGTAGTAAATACTGATGTTTGGCTGTGTTTTTACCTCAGCTACGATAAAAGTTCCATCTACTGTCTTCTACGAATCTATTTATATTTGTGAATATTTTATGAAAGTGAAATTGGTTAACGAGAGAAGCGATGTACAGCTGGTGTACACATAAGAGACAGAGACTTAATGGTCAGGTGAGCCGTAAGTGTCTCATTAGCAGCCAGCCAGGCCTCCAGTGTTGTGTATGTTAATAAGTCTTCATCCCTGTTATGTAGTACTGCTGCTAATACTGCCGTCATTAATACACCATTAACCTCAACGTTGTTTTCCTTTAATTGAAATGGCTTGGGGTATAGTTATGGGGCTGTCCGTCTATCTATCTATCCATCCCTCCGTCCGTCCGTCCGTCCGTCCGTCTATCTATCTATCTATCTATCCATCCATCCCTCCGCCCGTCCGTCCGTCCGTCCGTCTGCTGTTGATTCGTTTCAGTACAATAATTAAAGTTGCGTTGTTGACATTATATACTTTATACACACGTTAGTCACACAGAGTCAGTGAAGCCTATTAATTGCGGTCTTGGTCAGAGGATCAGACTTCATTGATGACTCGAAGTGTATAATGGATGGTGTTCAGGTTCACTCAGGTGACCCCTGAATACCTGTGTGTGGCACCGGCTTGTGAAGGTTCCGCTGCCAGTATTGTCTTACCTGTAGCCGTGTGTGTGTGTGTATTAGTGATGTTGAGGTGAACACATCTATAACTCCACCACTTTTAGGTACAGTGAGGGGATTGTGGATAGCTGGGTGTAGTACTGTGTTTTGGTAAGACCGCGAGCGTCCGGGACACGTGAGGTGACTCCTTAAACCTAGATGAGCGGCAGTGATGAGGTCGCGCATGGGTGGGTGGCGTGCGTGCCCGGCGGGAGTGGCCGTGTGTCATGTATACTGAAGGCGGAGTTGAAGGATGTGCCGACGGCTTCCGTGTGACTGCTGATGACCGCGACAAATGTGTGATGAGTAGGAGAGGAGACACAGGCGGCGGGGCGGTGATGACTGCAGCAAGAGTGAATAACCCTTCAGAAGGTTGAATAATTGAACATGTTTCAACTTGCCGGAGTACTAGATGGAGTTTAGTGGAGTAGAGAGGAGAGTTTTTTTTTAGAGACTATCAAAGATAACGTGGCTGATCGAGAGATAGGAAGCTATTAATTAAAGGACAGGTGTTGAGGAATGTGTTTGTCCTGTGTCCACCTGCGACCGCCACAGGTATGAGACCCTCTACTAGGGCTGGTCGTGGGAACTGTCGCCTCTCCTGGTGTCCGTGTACAGGTTCCCTCACTACACCATGAGGGTTTTACTCAACATTATCCAGACTTTAATGGAGGTAGATGATTTTCTTTTATCGACTTAAAAAACAAATATAAATGAAATTTCTTGTACTTACTCGCTCTGGCTGGAGACTTGCTAGTTATAAATTAGTAACTTGGGTTCAATAAGAGTGTTTGTTCTTCAGTATAACAGTACATCATTAGATATAAAGTACAGGTGTTTCTCGTGTGATGACTGTATATTAAACGTAAATTTGACCTAATTATACCACGTGATTAGTGCCTTTAGTTGTGGCCTTGTTGGGGGAACGAGCGAGAGAGAGAGAGAGAGAGAGAGACGACAAATTAATAATGAATATGCAAATAAGTAACTTCTCCAGTAGCCGTGATAATTTACACCTGGGCTACTGACAGTGATATAGAACCCTTAACACGTTATATATGCCACACAGCACGTCAACGGGTGTGAGTAAATCGTCCCGAGAGTTAGCGTGAGTCGTATTGTTAAAAAGTGAACTACACAGGCCTGTAAATACCACCTGACGTGTATAAAATAGCGAGCAATATCTCTGGAGGCATATTACATTTAGATTAGGTATATATATGCCCAGATAAATGCCACGCCCTAATCTCTAGTTGTATGTGAAGAAACACTACTGAAATTGTCTGGTAAAACATCGAAAACAAAAGGGATTATCTGGAGACGATTTGAAATGATTAATCTTAGAGTCTGGAATTAATGAGAGAAATTATGCAAAGGGAAAAATGAAGGTGAATAATGATTGGTTTAATTAGTGTAAATGAGGCAGTGTAAGAGGTGGATGGTGGTGTAAAGAAAACGTAAGGAAGAAGGAGGCAACACCAGGAAGAGGAGAAGGAGGGAGGAAATAGGATGGAGAAATAGGGAGTAAATAGGATGGAGAAGGAAGGTGAACGTCAATAAACAAATGTAAACAATTCACAATATATAAACTACTGAATTGTTGAGTGTAGGTGAAAGTAACGTAGACTTTCTGGTAACCCAACCTAACCGAACTTAAGATCTGACCTAGCCGAACTTAACCTAACCTAACTTAAGATCTGACCTAGCCTAACTTAACCTAACCTAACTTAAGATCTGACCTAGCCTAACTTAGCCTAACCTAACTTAAGATCTGACCTAGCCTAACCTAACCTAATTAACAGAGGAGTGCGTGACCTCGGCGACAACAAGGTGACGAGGGTCGAAGCTTAGTTGTGTTAATACTGCCATTATAGACTGAAGAACTAAGAGCAGAAATATGGAAAATAGCGATAATAAAGTGTAGAAATATGGAAAATAGCGATAATAAAGTGTAGAAATATGAAAAATAGCGATAATAAAGTGTAAAAATATGGAAAATAGCGATAATAAAATGTAGAAATGTGGAAAATAGCGATAATAAAATGTCGAAATGTGAAAAATAGCGATAATAAAGAACAGAAATATGAAAAATAGCGATAATAAAGTACAGGCATAATGAAATAGCCGAAAGAAATACTCTCAGAAATATGGAATCTTAGAAATACCTCACAGAAATGGAAATAAAAGAGAAGCAAGCAGAAATGTGATATTAGACACAACAGAAATACCCGCGGAGATGTGGAAATAGAGATAGAACTAATAGAGACAGGACATGAGACAATAGAAATATAAGCAGAAATTTGGAAATACACAGAGAGAGAGAGACGGACGGACGGACGGACGGGCGGAAGAAGAGAGAATCGTATAAACTGAAAAAATACAAGAAAATGGTAAGAGAAAAAAAATAATGCTTAATGGCGAGGCAAGAGAGACTATGGAGGGATCGTGTTGGTATGTTGATGGTAGATGGTGAGGTAGAGGAGAAAGATGGGAATATAAGAGAAGAGAAGAATGATGGAAGAAGACAGAATGAGTGAAAGAAGAATAGAATGATAGTAGTAGTTAGAATAGAGGAGATGATAAAGGTTGTTGAAAGAAAGCTGAATGAAGGAAGGGATTATAGAACGAAGGATATAATTATACTAACGTAGAGTAATAGAGCGAATGATAACGGAGGGAAAAGACGATAGAGTTGTATAGAGTCGCAACGATAATATGAAGCTGAGGCCATAACTCTATCAGAGCTCTGAAAGGCACTGAGGAGAGATGAGGGAGTTTAGGGAGGAGGGTGTCAGGAGGAGAGTGTCAGGAGGAGAGGAGGGTGTCAGGAGGAGAGGAGAGTGTCAGGAGGAGAGGAGGGTGTCAGGAGGAGAGGAGGTGTCAGGAGGAGAGTGTCAGGAGGAGAGGAGAGTGTCAGGAGGAGAGTGTCAGGAGGAGAGTGTCAGGAGGAGAGGAGAGTGTCAGGAGGAGAGTGTCAGGAGGAGAGGAGGGTGTCAGGAGGAGAGAAGGGTGTCAGGAGGAGAGTGTCAGGAGGAGAGGAGGGTGTCAGGAGGAGAGAAGGGTGTCAGGAGGAGAGGAGAGTGTCAGGAGGAGAGAGGGTGTCAGGAGGAGAGTGTCAGGAGGAGAGGGAGGGAAGAGTTTCAAGGGCATGGGAAGTGTCAGGGGAATGAGGAGTGTCAGGAATAAGGGGATTTCAAGGAATAGGGGGAGGTCAGGAGAGAGGAGGTTGTTGGGAAGGAATTATCAGGAGAGTGGCACTGTCAGGGAAGAAGAGAGGGTAGTGTCAGAAGAGAGGAGACGAGGCCGGGAGGTGTTTAGGCATGAAGGAGGAAGTGCCAAGGGGTGTTGGGGAGGGAGGTCAAGGGGTTTGAAGGAAGGGAGTGTCTGGGGGAGTGTCAAGGGGTGTTGTGAGATGGGAGTGTCTGGGGGAGGTGTCAAGGGGCGCTGGGAGAGAGAGGGAGTGTCTGGGGGAGTGTCAAGGGGGGATGAACCTTGTCGTCAGAGATAAACAGGAGTCGACCAGCTGGTGTGTGACAGTCATACCTAAAC
>NW_024742162.1:0-14266 GCF_018991925.1 Homarus americanus
TAGAGGCTTGCCAGCCTAAGTAAGAGACAAACAAATAATCCAACAACCTCTCCTTGGTGGTAGTAGAGAGTGTGTTGGTGTCCTGAAGTTTTATAGACAAACAAATAATCCAACAACCTCTCCTTGGTAGTAGAAGAGTGTATTGGTGTCCTAAAGTTTTAGCGAGGCTTGCCAGCCTGAGTAAGACAAAGAAATAATCCAGACAGCCACTAATACCTAACCTAACCGTGGTGCAGTCCACACCGCTGGAGGTTTCGTCACGCCCCCCGATGGCGAAATCCTCCGTTACAGTGTCTGTTTAACCTAACCTTAGTACAGAGTCTATTGGTGTCCACAATTTTATAGAGGCTAAGTCAATAAAAGACAGAAAGAAATAATCCAAGCAGCCAACCTTGGTGTAAAGTCTATTGGCGGCCTAAATTTTATAGAGATATACAGGCAGCCACCACCACTACTTTCGCCGGAGGTTTCGTCACGCTCCCCGATGGCGAAATCCTCCATTACAGCAAAAGTGTCTGTTTAACCTAACCTTAGTACAAAGTCTATTGGTGTCCTCAATTTTATAGAGGTTAGCCACCCGAAGTCAATAAGAGACAAAGAAATAATCCAAGCAGCCTAAACTGTTTAGCCTGACCGTAGTAAAGTCTAACGGGGGACCTTAAATTTTATAGAATAATAATAATAATACAGGCAACTAACCAACCACTACCGGGCCGCCTAACCTAACCACTACTTTCGCCGGAGGTTTCGTCACGCTCCCCGATGGCGAAATCCTCCATTACAGCAAAAGTGTCTGTTTAACCTAACCTTAGTACAAGGTCTATTGGTGTCCTCAATTTTATAGAGGTTAGCCACCCGAAGTCAATAAGAGACAAAGAAATAATCCAAGCAGCCTAAACTGTTTAGCCTGACCGTGGTAAAGTCTAACGGGGACCTTAAATTTTATATAATAATAATAATAATACAGGCAACTACCTAACCACTACCGGGCCGCCTAACCTAACCACTACTTTCGCCGGAGGTTTCGTCACGCTCCCCGATGGCGAAATCCTCCATTACAGCAAAAGTGTCTGTTTAACCTAACCTTAGTACAAAGTCTATTGGTGTCCTCAATTTTATAGAGGTTAGCCACCCGAAGTCAATAAGAGACAAGGAAATAATCCAAGCAGCCTAAACTGTTTAGCCTGACCGTGGTAAAGTCTAACGGGGGACCTTAAATTTTATATAATAATAATAATACAGGCAACTAACTAACCACTACCGGGCCGCCTAACCTAACCACTACTTTCGCCGGAGGTTTCGTCACGCTCCCCGATGGCGAAATCCTCCATTACAGCAAAAGTGTCTGTTTAACCCAACCTTAGTAATAAAGTCTATTGGTGTCCTCAATTTTATAGAGGTTAGCCAAATTCGAAGTCAATAAGAGACAAAGAAGCACCCAAGCAGCCTAAACTGTTTAGGCCTGACCGTAAAGCTCAACGGGGGACCAATTTTATATATAATAACAATAATACAGGCAACTAACCAACTACCACGGGCCGCTGCCTAATCTAACCACTATTGCCGGAGGTTTCGTCACGCCTCCGGGATGGCGAAATCTCCATTACAGTAAAAAGCAAGTTCGTTTAACCTAACCTTAGTACAAAGTCTATTGGTGTCCTCTCAATTTTATAGAGGTTAGCCACCCGAAGTCAATAAGAGACAAAAGAAATAATCCAAGCAGCCACCACTATCTAGCCTAAACTGTTTAGCCCGGACGTAGAGTTTTAATAAATCTGGTGATATGGAACCACACACACCCCCTTAACCTGATAATGCAATCAAATGGATAATTGCTAACTATTCTCAGAGATAATGCACCAAATGGTTAGTTATACTGGGCCAGCCTGACCCTGTGTTAGATACTGTATTTATCATGATGAATTGCTTTATTAGACTAGGCGAAATCTCTCTTCCTTCTTGTATTGGCAAGGAGTTTGCTTTAACTTAGGTATGCTAGCCTAAGTAAAAATAGACACGGAGCTGCGAAGACCTGATTCTTTTGCTGCATGTTTGAGTCTGCAACTTTGTTGTGATAAGACACTCAATCCTAGTGATTGCACTTACTCAACATAGTGACGGTGTAATTACCATCACAGATTGTACGGGAAATTCCAACTTTGGAAAAAACAAATATTTGGCCTACCCAAATTTTGACTACTACCCGTGCGTCTACGTCCTGGATTGGCCAATCAGTGGTGCCCCACGGTGGCGTGATACATGCACGCTTACTGCGGTGCTCTGATTGGCTGACCGAACGTGGCGTGGTAGGTAGGCTGTTTCTACTCTCTAAGTCCTCTTCTTTCCTTTTTCATCCCCTCATGCACTCCGTTCTTGAACGGAGGCGGACTTCGCGATACGGTCGATCCGGCAAGGGAACTCAGGAGGCAGGGCACCCCTTGTCCGGGGGTCACCGGTAGGTGGCAACTTTTTAGATATTACTATAGTCAGGTAACCTGGGTGCAGAGCCTGGACGCCCGTCCAAGAGGGGGGCGGGGTCACTGCTCCCAGGCAGGAGCCCTGTGTTATAGGTAGGATTAGATGTAATCAAGAAGATGACAACTAGCATTAGAATAAAACATAGAGATAAGGGACACTCTATTGGAAGGGAAAAGTGGCAGAAATCACTTACAACAAACTGCAAGTCCCACTAACTAGAATATTCAGCACCAATGAAGGTTTTAAAGTAATCTGTAAAGATGACTTTGATTCAGATAAAATCCTTTCAAAAGAAGCAAGAGATATATTTTACAATGAAGGCCTTATTGTTGTCATGCCACCAGAACAAAAAGCAAAAAGATCAGTTTTTGTTCGTCAAGTCGATCAAGAGATCGGGAGGAAGACCTGAAAGAAGAACTGGAATGCCAAAATAGGTGGATGAAGATTGAAGAAGTCATTAAGATAAAGGACTATACTCATGTTTGAAGAAGTGTCAATGGCTGAGAAAGTTTTACAACAGGGCTTTCTAATATTCAACATGTCAGTCACACCACATCAAATAAAGAAGGAGACATTCATCAGTCTGCAAACTTGCTTCTCCTGCTACAAATATGAAGAACACACAACGAGAGACTGTCCGGAAAAAGAAAAAAGTACTGCTCAGATTGTGCAGGCGACGACCATACCTACACTGAATGTAAGAACACACATGTTGGCTGTCTCAACTGTAAGAGAAACGGGAATGCATACATAGGACACAGGACGTTAGCAATGGCATGCCCAATAAAAAACACATGATAAAGTACAAGGAACAAGAAACAAGGAAAAAGGAACAAGACAAGAAGGATACGACATACGTCGAAATAGCCAAGAGAGCGGTCCAAGAGGCTCATAGACCAGAATCCACAGTATTAAACCTAAGGAGCCAATACATGATACAGGTAATGATTAGTATGATCCATGCACATTTGCACAATATCATTGCACCTGAATCATACAATGAGGAATTACAAAATGTTTAAATTCGAATAACCTACCAGAGATGATATTTCCAGAGAATCCACAATCCGAAAAACTATTTCCAGACAACATATGCAAGCGAACTGAGAGAAAGATCACATCAAGACGGTAGAACAAAGAAGGTTTGAGCAAGGAGCAAATAGCTGATACACAAGAACACACAAGCGACTGATAGAGATCCTAGACAAAATGACTCGAAGTGACAAAGAGAAGATAGAAACAATCAAAAAGCGACAGACAAAGGAGTAGGAGGAGAAGATAAGATGAAACTGGATCACAATATACAACCTGAATCTGGCTGGAAGAAATTGATTGGAAGTTATCACTACAATAAAAACATGGAATCCCAACATCGAGACCAACAGGAGGACAGTAAAAAACTGTGAAGGAGGGATATACAAGTGGACATATCAAGAAAAATCCCTAAGTGAAGATTATGTCTGGTCACTAATTACTACGGACAAACTAAAGATTACGGCCAAAGACTTTAAAATAGTAGACCTGTCAGAGTATAGAAGAGTCAGAAGCGGGAAACAGGATGATAGGTCTCCACTCCAACTGCCACAATCCAAGTATAAGAAATAATGGACAATAGACAAACAGTAAGAACTTTAAGAATAATACAACACAACGTAAGAAACTGGAAGACCGAGAGAATTAACCTAAGTAATATATATCGCGAAATTGACCCTGACATTATACTAATAAACAGTCACGGTGAGACAGAAAACAACAACATAAAACTCTTTAACTATTATGTAAACCAAAGAAATAAATCGGGCGAGAAAAATGACGGAGAAGCGATAGCGGTTAAAAGAAACTTAAAATTTAAACTAATTGATGACTTCCAGGATGAATTTCTAGCAATAAAAATAAATACAACTCAAGGAGACGTAATTATTGCTACTACTTACCTATAGAAGACCTATTAAAATTGGCTAACAATAGTCATCCGATGTACATCTTAGGAGACTTTAACGCCAGACATAGGATTTTTGACAATACAAATAATAACGTCGTGGGAAACGCCCTTAATCAATTAATAAATTTAGGGAAAATCAATCATCTGGGTCCTAACTTTCCAACCTGGAGAAATCACAATACACAATCGACACCAGACAAAATTTTTACCAACAACAAAGCTTTTTTCAATTACCATATAATACAGGGACCTCTTACAGGCAGTGACCATCTGCCAATTATACTAACACTGTCAACAAGCCCCATACAGATACCAATAAAAAAGAGACTGAAAATGAGCAAAACAGACTGGGACAGCTTCAAAGACGACTTAGGTAATCACCATTCGATTAACCTACAAGGGAAAACAACAGAAGACATAGACTCAGAAATGGACAGACTGCACTCAGCAATAAAAACATCTATAATCAAACACACTCCTACTTCACACTTTAGAACATTACCCAACAACAGACTAACAGAAGAAGTTAAATTAATCCAAACCCATTACAATGAAATAAACAGGTATATGGAAAGACACGGCAGTAACAGATGGCTATATACGACACAGACAGCACTACAGATAAAATTAAGAGACGCATGTAAGGAAGCAAACAATAAAAAACAAAAGACAATCGGACTATAAAAGGGTAGACAAAGGATGCGAGTTTTCGTTGTGTATAATAAAGTACCATAAATCCCTTAACAAAATATTCAGCTTATAAATTACCCTTAACCAAACTTAACCTAAACATTAACAGTATATACATATTAATACAACATAAACCATTTTGAAGCAAGTGGACGTGGGGGAGGCAATACAAGATACAAGTACTTAAGTGAGGAGCTGAGATGGCTGACGAGTAAGGCCGAGTATTGTAGAAGACGGTAGTTAGTCACTGTCCGTAGGTTTAGAGGATAGATGATCCTGTGGTCACTTCCCAGAGCCAAGTGCTGTCTCCTCGAATTGGAGCTCACAAAGAAGACTTGGAGGAAGTGACGCAACAACCAGGATATGGAGAAGGGAAACCCCGGAGTGTTAACTAAGACGAGTCATACTCGTGTCTCGTCCCTAGATGGCGTTGCTCGTGGTGCTGGGCAGGTAGACCAGGACAATAGATGGCGTGCTTCTGTAGTGCTGGGTGGAGGGTTCGTAACACCCCCTCAAAGACTCCTCCAGAGGCGGGCGCGAAGGAGGTGATCACCTGGTGCTCCGGGAGAGTAGCTGCCATTTCCACTGAGCCGGGATAAGGAGTCTGCAATCAGGTTATAGGCTGGGTGAGGAGAGCCCAGCGGAGGATTCGCTGGTTGGAGGTCTTGTTGGTTTGGATGAACGTGAGTGGTTAAGTGGTCGGTGAAGACTAGGGTTGTTTTAAAGGGTGACTGGAGGCAATATTCAAACTTCTTTTATTGCCAAATACCAGAGCCAAGGCCCCTTCTCTATGGTCGAGTAGTTGGTCTGATGTTTTTTCAACTTGGCGGAGCAGGCGCCACAGGGTGAAGAACATCGGTTGGGCTGGGTTAGGAGCATTAGCCCCACCCGACACCACTAGCGTCGATTTGCAGATGGAAGGGCGAGGTGTAGTCAGGCTTGGAGGCAAGGAAGGCTTTGAGGCGGTGGAAAGACTGGTCGCACCTCTGGTTCCAGATGTAAGGGACCGCAGAACTGGTAAGGTCTGTGAGGGGTCCGGCCACGCTGGAGAAGTTACTGCAGAACCGACGGTAGTAGCCGCACATCCCCAGGAAGCGCATGAGTTCCTTCCTCGTCCTTGGAGTGGGGAAGGACAAGATGGTTCTAACGTTTGCGTCCTTGGGTCTCACCATACCATGCCCAACGATATGTCTCGGTAAGTTACTGAGTGCCCGGCCAAAAAGCAGATTTAGCCAGGTTTATGGTGAATCCAGTCTCTTTGCAGTCGTGCAAACAGTATCTCCAAACGCACCAGATGTTCGTCCCAGCTGTCCGACACCACCACCAGGTCATCCAGGTAGGCGAACGTCCCACCTAGGTCCTGAATTAGGAAGTTGATGCCCTGGAATGTGGCTGAGCATTAGAAAAGCCAAACGCTATAACCAAATATTGAAAAAGACCAAATGGAGTTATAAATGCCGAGATTATTTTGGCCCTATCCAGAGTCCCAGACTTCTGATAATATCCTTTCAATAAGTCCACCGTACTGATAAATTCTGGCACAGCCTATAGCTGTCTATTATATCTTCAATCAAAGGTAAAGGGTAGGAGTCTGAGACAGTGACCTGGTTCACGTTACGATAATCGGTACAGAAACGAAAAGTGCCATCGGGTTTTGGAATGAGAAGGCAAGGTGAAGCCCAGGGGGAGGTACTAGGCTCAGCTAAGTTATGTTTTAACAAAAAATCTACCTCCTTTTTCATAATCTCTTTTTTTTTTTGTGGATTTAGTCGATAGGCTGATTGCCTAATGGGTTGTACATCATCCGAGATTAGCTTAATATCATGTTTAAGTATATTGCAAAACCCTGGGAGGTCTGATGTGACTTTAGGAAATGTTGATAATAACTTAGTGAGATCTTTTGTTTGAGATGGATTCAGAACAGAAAAATACTCATCCGCTTGTTGAGTACGTGATTGCTAGTAGGCTTTTGTGTAGAGGAAGTCTAACTTCCAATAGGTCCATGTCATCTGTCTCCTATTCCTTGCCCTGGACAAAACCATTGGAAGTGCAATACAGCCGACTTATAGCCTCAGATGTCTTCCTCTGACTGCCTGAATGGTAAAGTTTCATGAGATTAATGTGAAATGCCAGAATCTTTCTGGCGGATCAGAGTATGGACTATATAGCTGAGAGGAGATAGTTTATTAGCAACTATAGGACCAGTAAACTTGCTTTTTAAGGAGAGCTGAATGGGTAGAAAGAGTAAACACTTTTGTCACCTGGAGAAAAATGATCTTTTAACCACCTCTTAGGTTGGGACTTCACCATTTTCTTGGACTTTTTTAAGTTTCTGACTGGAGCAATGGTTCGACTTCAGTTAATTTGTCCCTTAAAGTGTCAATGTATTGGGAAACTGTTGCGAGCTTAATAGATGGAGTGTCAAACCACTGCTCCTTTACTATTTTAAGGGGTCCTCTTATTTGTCTCCCATATAGTAACTCGAACGGGGAGAAACCCAATGACTCCTGGGGACATTCCCTGATGGCAAAGAGTAACAAGTCTATGCTTTCATCCCATTCCTTTTGGTGTTCTATACAGTATTTTTTGAGCATTGATGTACAATGGTCCACACTGAGGTCTTTCATCACCTGTTTGAAAAGATTGCTCGTAAAATTGGTGCCCTGATCGGATTGGATCTCTTTAGGAATGCCCACTGAAGTGAAAAGGTGCAAAAGATGTTTGATTACGTTTTTTGAAGTGATGCTTTTAAGGGGAAAAGCCTCAGGATAACGTGTACTGGTATCCATAACTGTGAGCAGGAATTGATTTCCCTTCTTAGTCTTTGGTAATGGGCCCACACAATCCACAACCTTTTCAAATGGTGTAGAAAATACTGGGATGGGCTTAATGGGAGCTGCTGGTATACTTTCATTTGGTTTTCCTACCATTTGACAAATATGACAAGATTTTAGGTACTTTGACACATCCTTCCTAAGTCCAGGCCAATAATAGTGTTGGAGGAGCTTTTTATATGTTTTCAGGATTCCCAAATGTCCTGAAATACCATCATGGGCAAGGGCAATTAATGCTGGTCTGACTGAGGTGGGAATTACCACTTGATGTATTTCAGACCACGTGTCTAGATGGGCAAGCTCAGGGGGCCCATAGGCCCTCATCAAAACCCCTTCATGATAATAAAAACACGAGAGGGGTGTTAAAATCTTTACCCTCAACTGCTGCATGATGAAGTTTAGTCAAAGATATGGCAGATTGTTGAGCTTTAACAGGCTCATCATATAGTGTCTTATTGTACAGATCTTCTGTGGGTGAGAGAAAATATTAGAGGTGGTTTTAGACGAAGAAGGGGCCCATTTCGCACACTCTCTTGACCGGGTGACAGCACAAGATGGGGAAAAGATGAGGAATGGTTTCTTTAAGGTCAGTGGTGGAGTTGACAGGTAGGGAGAGTCGACTGTCTTTATGTTAGGAACCACTAAGATCTCCCTGCCAAGTCGTTACCCAATAATAAATGAATGCCGCACACAGGCATTGGGTCTTTCCTTAACCAGCTATTTGCACTTCCCCAGTAATCAAGGGACATTGGAGGTGCACTTTAGCTAAAGGATAGGAAGAATGGGATGAGAGATCCGAAATTAGAACACTCTCATTAGTAAATGCAGTAGATATATCAGGAATGACGTTAAACAGGAGGATAGATTGTGCTGCGCCCGTATCACGTAGTATACGAATAGGGAAAGAACGAGACCCCTCCATGATTGAAATTTTTCCCTCATAGGTGAATGAAGAAAAGAGATCCTGATGGGGCCTTTCCACATTGGTATTTGCTATTGGTTTGGACTTAGGATCAGGAACTTCACTTTTAGCAATTCGACACGCTTTGGGTGTTCTACAATTCTGGGATCGTATGGCCTGGGTTTTTACAGTAAGAACAAAGTAGCTTGGTTGCATCGGGGGGAGTAGTGTAGGACCTTTCGACCTACCACTCCCCACGTTCCCCAAAGGTTATCATCAGAGGAGGACCCTAACATGTCGGGAAGTACCACGTTCTCTACTGTAGTGACTCCACCAACAAGCGTACGCATCAGCCAGCCAGCAGCGCCCTAAATTAACCTCTCACGCTCCTCCCATGCTTCAAGATGTGAAAGTGGTATCTTGCTCTTCCTCCTCCAGGACTACCAAATTTAACAAATCCTGAAATGTGGAAATTCTCTGTCAGCCTCTAACCACTTCTTAAAAACCTAAGCTTTTTGTGAAACAAACTCAACAAAAGGTGTGGAGAAAATGGTTTGGTTAGTTTACGAAACTTCTGCCGGTATCCATCTGGCGTGATAGCATAGAGTGAGGATATTCTTTTTTACGTTATCATAGTCATCAGTCTGGTCTAAGCAGTTATAAACTCTACGAGCCTTACCATATAATTTAGGAACTAACACTGACACCCACTGGTCCTTTGGCCACTCATTCTTCCCGGCTATTTTCTCAAAAGTCCTAAATGACCCGTCCATATCGGATTCATCAAACCCGGGAACAAGGGAAGAAGCAGTAGCAGGGTTAAAAGCAGCTAGTTTCTCTCTTAATGCCACTTCCTTTGATCTAAACTCCGATGTTAAGGTGACTTCTGTCTCTCTTACCTGTAGTTCTTTCAGTCTAACCTCCTGCTCCAACTTGGCCCGTTCCATCATTTCCTCATGCTCCAACTTGGCCTGTTCCGACCTTCCCTCATGCTCCAACTTGGCCTGTTCCAACTTGGCCTGTTCCAACTTTTCTTCATGCTGCAACTTGGCCTGTTCCGACTCCTGCTCCAACTCGAGTTCTTTCATTTTGATTTGGAACTCGAACCTAGCTCGTTCCAGTTCTAAGGCGTTGAAGTTTCTTGGACATGGGCGTTAATCTGTCAACAGCGGATTCTTTTAAAACTTCATGTTGAACCAGCACTTCAATCACATGATTTTTTAACATTTCCTTAGTCCGTTGCTGTGAAAATGGGATATTATAATAGTTGGCTATTTCTTTCCATTCTTTCTTCAGGATATTAACACGTAATTTAGCTACGGAAGGATTTTCAATAAAATCCTGGAGATCAAAACCTGAGGTGGCCATTGTTAAGAAAACTAGGATAAATTAACTAATGGTCAAAAGATAAGATAAGTGGATAACCCTAGAAAATATCACGGCAGTGGATAACCAGAAAGTCCCGGAAACTACCCAAGTTATACCTAGGGAAATTACACTTATGAATATTGTTCTTCTGATAAGATCCTTAGATAAGGATAAGAGACTTGGAATAGGAAGGGCGTATTACGGCATTTATATAAAGATCCGGATTAACAACCCTTAGATACTTGAAACAGGAAGGGCGTATTACGGCATTTATATAAAGATCCGGATTAACAACCCTGATATACTTGAAGAAAATTGGGGCGTACGGCATTAATATAAAAGATCGGATTAACAACCCTGATAAATGGTATGATTGACCTGAATGAGATCATGAGAAGAACAATAATTGAGGCTTTATAATTATGGGGTCCTGGTAGAGCAGGGCGTCCCAAGATATCACTTCACCCTAAACTAGTGACTATGGAACAGCCTACTCTGGAGTGAGGGTACGGCAATAAACAGATCCGGATTCTTCCCTACACTCGATAAGACTTACTACACGACTGCCACGTGTAATAACAGGTAAGCCTTATGACACTTGGAACCTAATTTCCTACGTCTGTCACTCTTACTGTACGATAATGCCAATATATGCACACACATATGAAGGAAACTTTAAACCACCGTAAAGCAATTGTGAACAGAAGTGACTGGGAGGAATAATTAACACTGAGTAACAAGGAGGAAGGAATATGGTACTTAAGGTCGTGTCCTGTCACGGTCGCCATTTGTTACGAGTTGGGGATTTAGAATATAGTTATACGTCCAGATCCACAGGTAACAACAATAAAAACAAAGACAATCGGACTATAAAAGGGTAGACAAAGGATGCGAGTTTTCGTTGTATATAATAGAGTACCATAAATCCTTAACAAAATATTCAGCTTATAAATTACTAACCAAACTTAACCTAAACATTAACAGTATATACATATTAATAAACATAAAACAATCTCGAAGCAAGTGGACGTGGAAATTAATACAGAGATACTAGTACTTAAGTGAGGAGCTGAGATGGCTGACGAGTAAGGCTGAGTATTGTAGAAGACGTGAGTAGTCACTTTCTGCACGTAGGGTTTAGAGGATAGATGATCCTGTGGTCACTTCCCAGAGCCAAGTGCTCTCTCCTCGAATTGAGGTGACGCAACAGCCAGGATAGGGAGAAGGAAACCTCGGAGTGGTAACTAAGACGAGTCATACTCGTGTCTCGTCCTAGATAGCGTTGCTCGTGGTGCTGGGTAGGTAGATCAGGACAATAGATGGCGTGCTTCGAGTGCTGGGTGGAGGGTTCGTAACACTATATACGACACAGATAGCACTACAGATAAAATTAAGAGACGCATGTAAGGAAGCAAACAATAAAAATGGAATGATATTATAATGGCGGCTGACATGACTAAAGACACAAAAACATTTGGACTTCCATAAACAAGATGAGGGGGCACAACAAGCAAAAAACACCATACATTAAAGACCAAAATGGAAAAAATTGCACGGGAAAATGAACAAGAGTCAGCATTCAAAAGGGAATGGGTAAAGTTTTAAAATATCAGATGAGGAAAATGAAGATTTTGATAGTGAACACGAAGAAATAGAAGAATATACATCAAAAGGCAATATATAGACTATAACTTATTACCTAATAATCAAATAATAACCATGGGAGAAATGATGCACTGTCTGAGGGAAATTTAAGGAAAAGCCCTGGGCTCACAGGTATTACACGAAATATGATCATGAATCTACCTGAAAACATTTTTAAATACACTATTAAACATTTATAACGCATGCTAATAACTGGTTACTTTCCAGACAAACTAAAATATGCTAAAATGATATTTATTCTAAAGATGGGTAAGGACAATAAGGAAATATTAAACTAACAGGCCAATATCTTTATTAGAAATTACCGGGAAACTATTGGAAAAAATAGTAAATTCAAGACTTATAGCCTTTTTAACACAACATGGGAAAACTAACAACAGACAACATGGATTTATGCCCAATAGAAATACCCTAACTGCAATAGCTATAATAACGGAAATAATTGCAATAGAAAAAAGCAAGGGTAACCAGATCAATATAATTTTAAGGGATGTTTCTAAGGCTTTTGATAAAGTTGGGCATTTAGGCTTGAAATATAAAATATTAAAACTGGGACTTAACGAATACATGCTAAGAATATTGTGTAACTATTTAGATGATAGGAAAGCACAAATTCAAATTGGAAACTTTTTAGGAACTATGTTTAATCTTGAGAGTGGAGTACCTCAAGGAGGATGCCTTTCTCCAACACTATATACAATTTATACTTCAGACACACCTCAACCTACCCCCTTTAGTGAATATGTAATGTTTGCTGATGATATTACTCAAATAGTATCATGCCAGGAAAATCAACTCAATTTATGGCACTCTGCACGGTAAGAGCGATAAAAACATAAATGATTTTGAGAAAAAATGGAAAATCAGGACAAATAAGAAACAAATTCAAGATAATACCAATAGCCAAGATTAAAAACAAGTCCAGTAATAGTCGACCAGGAACTATACCCATACGACACTGAAGGTAGGATGCTTGGATTAAAACTAACAAAAAGAGGATATATAACATACTTAAAAGATAAAAGACGACGAAGAATAAGATTATCAAATAAAACGCTTTAAGAACCTTAGCATTAATAACAAAAGAAAAGATTTATATTACCCGCCAATCAAATCAATTATGGACTACCCACCCATCCCATTGAACACCCTTAGTAAAACGTAGGGTAAGGTTACAAGCAGTACAAAATACAAGCCCTCAAGTTTATATATAACATAAAATATACAGATACATCAATAATGAACAGCTACTGAAGCAAACCTCCTTAATCATGTGAATACACACAACAAACTGTAAATATTTGGAAAAAAGTGACTGAACTTAACACAGAAACATATCAAAACTGGAAAATAATATAGACAGGAAGAGTAATTGAACCACCTCCTGCCTCAATATACACATTTCTACAAAAAACATTACTAGAGGAATAAAGATGAGAGTGACCAACCAGCTCCACTAAGAACCTGGCATACAGTGTACCTTTAGACTAACACAACTAACACTTAACTAACACCCAAAAAAAATGTGACTACCCTCCCAGTTACACAAGGACCTGGGCGGGCTCACTAACTCCAACAATAACAAAAATAATAATAATAAGCAGCATTATATAAATAAGCCAATATTAATACAAAGGTCTGACGACCCAAGGGAGCAGAACAAAGACAAAACACCAATAAGAAAGATGAAGCGATCTGGTTGAGCCCAGATTCTTTCTACTCCTACTGTATTTCAGTTTCACCACCTTTTTCTTCAATTCCTAATAATCTTCTTTCACCTCTTAACTAATGACTTCGTATCGTATCGTACTATCTAGCCTAAACTGTTTAGCCTGACGTAGAGTTTTTTAATAAATCTGGTGATATGGAACCACACACAACCCCCCTTAACCTGGGATAATGCAATCAAATGGATAATTGCTAACTATTCTCAGAGATAATGCAATCAAATGGTTAGTTGCTAACCGGGGGCTGCGCACCCGGACCCCCTGTGTTAGATACTGTATTTGGTCATGATGAATTGTTTATTAGACTATAAGAAATCCTCTTCCTTCTTGTATTGGCAAGGGGAGTTTGCTTTAACTTAGGTATGCTAGCCTAAGTAAAAATAGATGCCCCTTCCTTATTGGTGTTGTCGATGGCACAGCACAGCACAGCACCGTGCCTATGACGAAATCAACTTCATTAAACTCAACTCATACTTCAAATGCACCAAGAGAACTTGCACACCCGAATGGGAGACAGTCAAAGTCAATCGGGGGTCGATTTAATAGCATACTACAGAAACTTGCACACCGAATGGGAGACCGTCAAAGTCAATCGGGGGACGATTTAATAGCATACTACAGAAACTTGCACACCCGAATGGGAGACCGTCAAAGTCAATCG
>NW_024742163.1:0-12500 GCF_018991925.1 Homarus americanus
TGGAAGAGGAAGTGGGGAGGGAGGAGGAGGAGGTAGAGGAGGAGGTTGGAGGACGTGTATGGTGGAGAGAGGGAGTGTAGGGACGTGTTGGCGAAAGAGAAGGTGGCTGGTGTGCTTTAGATGTCATCTCTCTCTCTCTCTCTCTCACACACACTTGGCGCTGTTCCTCTGTCATGTATTTCAGTCTAAACTTTCACCACTCTCCTCCCTCCCTCTCTTCCCATGCCTGACGAAAATAGACATTACTTGACAAGAAGGAAGGAAGGAAGGAAGAAGGAAGGAAGGGAGGAAGGAAGGAAGGAGGAAGGAAGGAAGGAAGGAAGGGAGGAGGGAGGAGGGAGGGAGGAGGGAGGAGGGAGGAGGGCGTTACACTGAAGAACAAAAATACCATCACTTACCTCTACCGTGTTAATGTGTGTGTGTATCCCCCACGTAACCCTGATAAGATTCTCCAAGCAACACATTAAAAAAATATACATAACTTATTGCAAACAAGTGTGAGGGAGGAGGAGGAGGAGGAGGAAGGAGAGAGGAAAGGAAGCTGGGGAAGAAGAGAGAGGAGAAGGAGAGAGGAAAGGGAGAAGCTGGGGAAGAAGAGAGGAGGAGAAGGAGAAGAGGGAAGAAGAAGGTGGTGGCGTGTGGCTTTCAAGTCGGCAGCGTAATTTAAACTGGACTGGTGGCGTACATTACCCCCCCCGGGAGTGAACAGCCATTGTCCAAACCAATCACCTCGGAAGAACTCAACAGAGCCATCTCCAATACCAAAATAAAGTCCCCGGGTTATTCAGGCATCACCAAGAGATCCTCAGCCACATAAACAACCCGGCCATGGAGAGACTGAGAACCACAATGAACGCTTTGCCTGGCCTCGCTACTCCAACTAAATTCAAAGAGGCCATTATTACCCTAACACCAAAACAAGGAAAGAACCCGCCCCCCACTAAACTACAGACCGACTCCTCCTCGAAGTACCTGGAAAAATATTAGAAAATCTTTAATAACCGCATGAGAAATCACCTGGAAACAACAGAGTCAACTGCAGACACTGGTTCAGGAAAGGAAGTCCACCACAACAGCGATAGCCCTGCATGTGAAAACATACAGAGCTGCGGCGAGTGGTAGACAATGTAATCTAACCTCCGATGTAAGGAAGACATTTGACAAAGTCTGGCACGACGGTTAAAAAATAAGATCTCCATCTCGGACTTCCCACCAACATTGAAAAGTGCTTTGCAACATTTTTGACGCAGAAATGCCAGACTGAGGGTAGGGCAACACACAGGAGAGACCTTCCCACCTGGGGAGTCCTCAGGGAGCGTCCTCTCCCCATCCCATATATTATCTACACAAGTGACATCCCGCCTCCCACTAAAATAGGAAACGAAGATATTATGTTACAGATGACATCACCAAATAACAATACATCAAGGAAAATCGCGAGCGTTACAGGTCGACAACACCAGGCGGAAATAGAGAGGGCAAATATCTATGAAAACAATGGAAAATCCAAACCAGTCTCCCTGAACCACAGTCATACCCTTATGCAGAAGGAAAACCCATCCATTAGTAACCAATAATGCCCAGATAGAATACAAAAGTAGAGGCACCCTCCCTGGGCCTGCTATATATCCACGACGGTTACTCCCAAAACTATACCGCTTTAAAGCGCTTCCCAAGAAAAATAAAACTCCGCCAAGTGACATCATTTATCATACCGATATTAACTTACCCAGCAGTACCCTCTTCATACTATGAGCACCATTCAAATATTAAAATTACAGGTGGTCAAAAATGAAGCCCTAAGATTCGTCACAGGTGAAAGATACCTTCACCAGAACCACAGCCGAGATACATAGAGACCTGAGAATGAAACCCATCAACCAGCAGCCAGACACCCTGGCCAGCAGAGTCTGCAAAAGATAGAATGATCAGAGCAAGAACTCCTTCAAAGACTCCCACCAGATAACGACAACAACCATACATGGTTCCCAAAAAGTTAACAACTCAAAGGTCCATTACCACCCCCGACTACACGGCCAGGCAACAGACAACCTCCCCAGACCAGCATCCGCCAGTAGGGTCGGCGGAATATGAAAATAAGGCCCTTAAACACCCATAAGGACAGGGTAGGCTGTCTAGTGCCTGAACCGACAGACAATAACTAACCCATGACACAACCCAAACACTATTAGCTCAGCTAACTACAGCAGGGCGGTCAGCCCGCCCTCTCTTACCTCCTCCTAAATTTCTTATATTTCTGAACTATAACTTCTTCCCCACCTCTTATCTTCTTTCACCCTCCTTTCTACAGTCTACACACACAAAATAAATAAATAAATAAAATAAAAACACTACTGCACCACCATCCATCACCACCTAACATACTGGATAACATGACACCTTAACTATATACTGGGGAACTTATATATGTAAACTATTATGTTTAACAAAAGTCGAATTGTATAGCTAGGTACTATACTGTATACCTGTACTGTAACTATATAGCTAGGAAATATACTGTATACCTGTACTGTAACTATATATACTAGGTAATTATACTGTATACACCAATTACAATTATATAGCTAGTAATTATACTGTATACCCGTACTGAAAAATTATATAGACCAGGTACTATACTGTATACCTGTACTGTACTATATAGCTAGACTATACTGCTACCTGTACTGTACTACAAACTGTAATTGCACTATATAGCTAGGTACTAACAGTACCTGTACTATAGCAGACAACAACCACAAAACAACAACAACCCCAACAATATATAGCTAGGTAACTATACTGTATACCTGCACTGTACTATATATAGGCTCGGTACTATACTGTATACCGTACTGTAATTATATAAATAGGTACTATACTGTATAACTACTGTACCAACAGCTTAGAAACATACTGCATACCTGTAATGTACTATATAGCCAGGCACTATACTGCATACACTGTACCATATAGGCTAGGCACTATACTGCATAATTGCACTGTACCATATAGCCAGGTACTATACCGCATATCACTGCGTAAATTATAACTAGGAACTATACTGTATAATCGTAATTGTACTATATACCTGGACAAGTACTGTATACCTGTACTGTACTTATAAAGAAAATACCATACTGTATAAATTAATGTACCATATAGCTAGGCACTATACTGTATACCTGTACTGTACTATACTGTATACCTGTACTGTACTATATAGCTAGGCACTATACTGTGAATCGTAATTGCAATTATAGCTAGGTACTATACTGCATACCTGTACTGTAACATATAGCTAGCACTATACTGTATAACCTGCACTGTACTATATAGCTAGGTAATTATACTGTATACCTGTACTGTACTATATAGCTAGGTACTATACTGTATACCTGTACTGTAATTATATAGCTAGGCACTATACTGCATACCTGTACTGTAATTACACTGCATACCTTACTGTACTATATAGCCAGGCAATTATACTGTATACCCGAACTGTACTATAAGCCAGGCACTATACTGTATACCCGGTATCATATAGCCAGTACTACACTGCATATACCTGTACTGCAATTATATAAATAGGTACTATACTTACACGTATAATTGCATCTGTACTATATAGCCAGGCACTATACTGTATACCTAGTAATTGTACATATAGCTAGGCAACTATACTGTACCCTGGGTAATTGTACTATATAGCCAGGTACCATAGTATACCTGTACTGCAATTACATAGCTAGGGTACTACACATGTATAATCGGTACTGTACTATATAAATAGGTAATTATACTGCATACCTGTACTGCAATTATATAGCTAGGTACTATACTGTATAACCTGCAATTGCAATTATATAGCTAGGTACTACTGTATACCTGTACTGTACTATAGTTATAAGTACTCATACTGTATACCGTACTGGTACTATACTGTATACCTGTACTGTAATTATATAGCCAGGCACTATACTGTATAATTGTACTGTACTATATAGCCTGGTACTATACTGTATACCTGTACTGTATTATATGGCAATAGGTTTCTATACTGTATACTTGTACTGTAATTATACTATATAATTGGTACTACGTAATTATATAAATAGCACTATACTGTATACACTGTACTATAGATAGGCACTATACTGTATACCTGTAATGTACTATATAGCTAGGCACTATACTGTATACCATTCGACTGTACTATATAGCTAGGTAATTATACTGTATAAATTCTATATACTGTAATTATACTGTATACCTGTACTACCATATAGCTAGGTACTATACTGTATACCTGTACTAAAAACTATATAGCTAGGTACTATACTGTATACCCGATAATGTACCATACTGTATACCAGAACTGCACTATAATAAATAGCAATTATAATACCTGTACTGTACAACTTCTTATACCACTAAAATACAGTACTATACTGTATACCAAAAAACTGCAACTATATAGCTAGGCACTATACTGTATACCTGTACTGCACAATAAACTATACTGTATACCTGTACTGTAATATATAGCTAGACAACAACCACGGTACTATACTGTATACCTGACCGCACTATATAGCTAGGTACTATACTGTATACCTATACTGCACTATACTGTATACCTGTACTGAAATTATATAGCCAGGCACTATACTGTATACCTGTATCAAATTTATATAGCTAGGCACTATACTGTATACCTGTACTGCAATTATATAGCTCACGGTACTAATACTGCATACCTGTAATTGTACTATATAGCTAGGTACTATACTGTAATACCTGTACTGTACTATATAGCATAGGCAATTATACTGCAACCTCACTGTACTATAGCTAGGCACATACTGTATACCTGTAATGTACCATACAACCACAATATAGCTAGGCACTATACCGTATACCTGCACTGTACATATAGCCAGGTACCATACTGCATACCCGTACTGTACTATATAGCTAGGTACTAACTGCATACCCCTACTGTACTATACTGTATACCTGTAACTGCAACTATATAGCTAGGCAACTATAACTGCATAACTGACTGTACTATATAGCTAGGCACTATACTGTATACCTGTACTGTACTATACTGTATACCAACTGTACTATATAGCTAGGTAACTACACTGTATACCTGTAATAGCAACCATACTGTATACCTGTAATTGCAATACACATAGGCCAGTAACTATACTGCATAACACTGTACTAAAGTAATTATACTGCATAACCTGTAATTGTACTATATAGCAATGCAATTATACTGCATACCTGTACTGCAATATATAAGCCACACTATACTGTATAAATTGCACTGTACTATATAAATAGGTACTATACTGTATATACCTGTACTGCACTATACTGTATACCTGACTGTACTATATAGCTAGTACTATACTGCATACCAGTAATTAAAATATACTGTATAAATTGCAATGGTAAACTATATATAGCTAGGTACTATACTGTATACCTGGACTGTAACTATATAGCTAGGTAATAACAACAACACTATACTGTATATACCTGTACTGTACTATATAGCTAGGTACTATACTGCATAACCTGTACTAAAATATAAAATAGGCACCATACTGTATACCTGTAAAAAAAAACTAGTACTATACTGCATAACGCCCGTACTGTACTCATATACTAGTACCACAATGCTACACCCATACTGCAAATATAAACTAGACTATACATGTACTGTACTATACCATAGCCAGGCACTATACTGTATACCTGTACTGTACTATAGCTAGGCAATTATACTGTATACCTGTACTGTAATATAGCTCGGTACTATACTGTATATAACTGAACTGCAATTATATACCAGGACATAATTGCATAACTCGTACTGTACCACATATAGCTAGGTACTATACTCTTATACCTGACTGTACCATAGCCAGGTAACTATACTGTATACCTACGTACTAACTGTACACCTGTACTGTACTATATATAGCCAGGCACTATACTGTATAACCTGTACCGTACTATACTGTATACTCCAGTACTGGTAATTATATAGCTAGGCAATTATACTGTATACCCCTACTCAAAAAAGTACTATACTGCATACCTGTACTGAATCATATAGCCAGGTACCATAATGTATACCTGTACTGTAATTTTATAGCTAGGCACTATACTGTATACCCATACTGTACCATAGCCACACTATACTGTACATACCCGACTGTACCATATAGCCAGTACTATACTGCATACCTGTACTGTACTATACTGTATACCTGTACTGTACTATATACTAGGCACTATACTGTATACCTGACTGTACTATATACCTAGGTAATTATAAATGCATAACCCGTACTGTACTATATAGCTAGGTACTATACTGCATACCTAATTACTATATAGCTAGGCAAATACTGTATAAAACCTGTACTGCAACTATACTGTATACCCGACTGCAATATAGACAGGTACTATACTGCATACCTGTACTGTACCATATAGCTAGGTACTATAATCTAGTATACTCCAGACTGTACCATATAGCCAGGTACTATACTGTATACCTGTACTGTAACCATATAGCCAGGTACTATACTGTATACCTGTACTGTACCACATAGCATAGGCACTATACTTGTATACCTGTACTGTACATATAGCTAGGTACATACACACCTGTACTGCACTATATAGCTAGAAATATACTGTATACCTGTACTGCACTATATAGCTAGGTAACTATAATTACAATTGCACTGCAATTATATAGCTAGGCACTATACTGTATACCTACTGACAACGTATACCCAACTGCAATTATATAGCTAGGCACTATACTGTATACCTGTACTGTACTATATAGCTAGGCAACCATACTGTATACCTGTACTGTAACTATATAGCTAGGTACATACTATAAACACTAAAAACCAGCAATATACCATACCGAATGGGTACTATATAGCCAGGTACCATAATGCAACCAGTACTGTACCATATAGCTAGGTAATTATACTGTATACCTGACTGTAATTATACTGTATATTCGACTTACCATCATATACTAGGTACTATACCACAACTGTACCACATATACTGTATACCTGTACTGTAATATATAGCTAGGTACTACCGTACACCTGTACTGGTAAATTATATAGATAGGCACATACCATACCACAAATTACATAGCTAGGAACTATACTGTATACCCAGTACACTATACTGTAACCTACTTTTTAATATAGCTAGCACCATACTGTATACCTATACTGTACTATACTGTATACCTGACTGTACCATATAGCTGAAAAAACAACCACGTACTATACTGTATACACTACCAATAGCATTGTACTATACTGTATACCGTACTGTAACCATATAGCTAGGCACTATACTGTATACCTGGACTGTACTATATACTAGGTACTATACCGTATACCTGTACTAAAATAACAACCACACAACAACCACACAAACAACTATACTATACCTGGATGTACATACTATATACCTGACTGGTACTATATAGCTAGGTACTATACAGTATACCAGTACTGTACAAACAAAAACAAAACAATATACTGTACACCTGTACTGTACTATATAGCTAGGTAATTATACTGTATACCTGTACTATACTATACTGTATACCTGTACTGTAATTACATAGCTAGGTACTGATACTGCATACCTTGTACTGTACTCATACTGTATATCTGTACTGTACCATGGGTAGCCAGGGCAATTATACTGCATAATTGTACTGTACTATATAGCTAGGCACTATACTGCATACCTGACTGTACTATATAAGAAGCTAGGCACTATACTGTATAAATTGCAATTGTACTATATAGCTGAAATATACTGTATACCTGTACTGTACTATACTGTATACCTGTACTGTACTAAGTAAAGAAAATATACTGTATACCTGGACTGTACTATATAGCTAGGTACTATACTGTATACCTGGACTGGTAATTATATAGGCTAGGTACTGCTACTGTATACCTGCACTGTACTATACCGTATATCTGGACTGTACCTTATATAGCTAGGCAATTATAATTGCATAAATTGGGTACTGTACTCATATAGCCAGGTAATTGTTCGTATACCTGTAATTGTACTATATAGAAGAGTAATTATAATTGCATAAATTGCAATTGCAATTATATAGCTAGGTACCACTGTATACCTGTACTGTAATTATATAGCTATGTACTATACTGTATACCAGTAATTGCAATTATATAGCTAGGTATAATTATACTGTATACCTGTACTGTACTATATAGCTAGGGCAATTATACTGTATACCCAGTACTGTACTATATAGCTAGGTACTATACTGTATACCTGTACTGTACTTTTTATAGCTAGGTACTATACTGTATACCTGTACTTGGTAATTATAGCTAGGTATTACATTGGTATACCTGGACTGTACCATATATTAGGTACTCATACTGTAAGTACCTGTACTGTAATTATACTGTATAATCGTACTGCACTATATAGCCAGGTACTGAAAATGGTGTTCTGTACTGCATCAAAATAGTAGCTAGGCAATTATACTGCATACTGGTACTGTACTTTTATAGCCAGGTACTATACTGTATACCTTGCACAAATTATATAGCCAGGGTACTATACTGCATGACCTGTACTGGTACTATATAGCTAGGCAATTATAGTGCATACCTGTACTGTACTTCTTTATAGCTAGGTACTATACTGCATACCTGTACTGTACTATATAGCCAGTATCATACTGTATACCTGTACTGCAATTATATAGCTAGGTACTATACTGTATACTGCACTGTACTATATAGCTAGGTAATTATACTGTATACCGTACTGTACTATATAGCTTGTGGGTAATTTATATCAGAGTGTAATTGCACGGTACTATACTTGGTATACCTGTACTGTACTATATAGCTAGGTACTATAATGTATAATTTGGTACTGTAATATAGCTCGGTAATTATACTGTATACCTGTAATTGCAATTATATAGCTAGTTTCTATACTGTATAATCTTCGTACTGTAATTATACTGTATACCTGTAATTGCACTATACTGTATACCTGTACTGTACCATATAGCTAGGTACTATAGTATTGCATACCGTACTGTACTATATAGCTAGGTACTATATTGTATACCTGCACTGTACTATATATAGCTAGGTACTATACTGTATACCTGGGTACTGTACTATACTGTATACCTGGACTGTACTATATAGCTAGGTGTACTATACTGTATTCTATACCGCCTGTACTGTATTCTGTACTGTACTATAAGTAGCTGCAATAGGTACTATAATTGTACACCTGTACCAAATTATATAGCTAGTACTATACTGTATACCTGTAACTGTACTATACTGTATACCTGACTGTAATATATAATAGGTACTATACTGCAATACCAACCCAAAATATAATAGTACAACTGTAACCTGTACCATATAGCCAGGCACCATACTGTATACCTGTACTGTACCATATAACCATGCATTACTATACTGTATACCTGTACTGTACTATACTGTATACCTAGACTGTACTATATAGCTGAGGTACTATACTGCATACCTATACTGTACTACTTATACACGCACTGTACTATATAGCTAGGTACTATACTGTATACCTAGACTGTACTATATAGCAGTACTATACTGTATACCTGTACTATCCTATATAGCTCGGCACATACTATACCTGTACTGTACTTATAGCTAGGTACTATACTGTATACCTGTACTGTACTATATAGCTAGGTACATACTGTATACCTGACCTATACTATATATTAGGAACTATACTGTATACCTGTACTGTATATACTGTATACCTGGTACTGTACTATAGCTAGGTACTACTGCATATACCTGTGCTATACTATATAGCTAGGTACTATACTGTATACCTGTACTGTACTATATAGCTAGGTACTATACTGTATACCTCTGTACTATGTCTGTACTGTACATATGCTGGAACATACTGTATACCTGGACTGTACTATATAGCTATACATACCCCATACTGTATACCTGGGCTGTACTATATTGCAATACTATACTGTATGCTGTACTATACTGTATACCTGTACTGTACTATATAGCTAGGTACTATACTGTATACCTGTACTGTAACATATAGCTAGGTACTACTGTATACCTGTACTGTACTATATAGCTAGGTACTATACTGTATACCTGTACTGTACTATATAGTTACGTTACTATACTGTACTGTACTATACATCAGTACTGTACTATATAGCTAGGCACTATACTGTATACCTGTACTGTACTATATAGCTAGGTACTATACTGTATACCTGTACTGTACTATACTGTATACCTGTGCTTCAAATGCTATACTGTATACCTGGACTGTACTATATAGCTAGGTACTATACTGTATACATGTACTGTACTATACTGTACTCTGTACTAGCCACTATATAGCCAGGCACTATACTGTATACCTGTACACATGCTATATAGCACGCACTATACCGTATACCCTGTACTGTACTATATAGCTAGGCACTATACTGTATACCTGTACTGTACTATATAGCCAGATACTATACTGTATACCTGTACTGTATATACTAGAATGCTATACTGTATACCTGTGACTGTACTATATAGCTAGGCACTATACTGTATACCTGTATGCAAATACTATATATAGCATTACTATACTGTATACCTGTACTGTACTATATAGCTAGGTACTATACTGTATACCTGTACTATATATTCATTACTATACTGTATACCTATACTGTATAGCTAAGTACTATACCGCTCTGTATATATATGCATTATATACTGTATACCTATACTGTACTATACTGTATACCTGGACTGTACTATATAGCTAGGTACTATACTGTATACCTGTGCTGCTATACTGTATACCTGTACTGTACTATATATGACTATGCACATATACCTGTACTGTGCTATTACTAGGTACTATGCTGTAAACTGTACTAATATATAGCTAGGTACTATACTGTATACCTGTACTGTACTTTATAGCTAAGGTACTATATATACCTATACTGTGCACTATATAGCTAGTACTATACTGTATACAGACTGTACTATATAGCTAGGTACTATACTGTAATACCTGTACTGTACTATACTGTATACATACTGTACTATATAGCTAGTACTATACTGTATACCTGGACTGTACTATAGCTAGGTATATACATACCAGCACTTTATATAGCTAGGTACTATACTGTATACCTACGTGCTATAGCTAGGTACTATACTGTATACCTGTACTGTACTATATAACCTGGACTGTACTATATATTGGTACTATACATACCTGTACTTGCTATATAGCTAGATTGCATACTGTATCCTGTGCTGTACCATGTACTTGGAATATATACTGTATACCTGGACTGTACTATATATATAGATTGCTATACTGTATACCTGTGCTGTGCTACATAGCTAGGTACTATACTGTGTATACCTGTGCTATATATAGCGGAGTGCTATGCACAATACCTGTCTGTACTATGTGGGCACTATACTGCATACCTGTACTGCACTATGTAGCTAATGCTATGCTGTGCACCTGTGCTGTGCTATATATATCAGGTCTATACTGTATGCCTGTACTGTACTATACTGTATACCTGTGCTGTACTATATGTAGGTACTATACTGCTGTACTATATAGTACTATACTGTATACCTGTACTGTACTATATAGCTAGTGCTATACTGTGTCTGTACTATATATCTAGTACTATACTGTATACCTGTACTGTACTATATATTAGGTACTATACTGTATACCTGTACTGTACTATATAGCTAGGTACTATACTGTATACCTGTACTGTACTATACTGTATACCTACTGTACTATAGCTATACTATTATACCTGTACTGTACTATATAGCTAGGTACTATACTGTATACCTGTACTGTACTATATAGCTAGGTATACTGTATACCTGTACTATATACTATATACCTGCTATCTACTATACTGTATACCTGTACTGTACTATACTATATACCTAGACTGTACTATATAGCTAGTACTATACTGTCTCCTGGACTGTACTATACTGTATACCTGTACTGTACATTAGCTAGGTACTATACTGTATACCTGTACTGTACTATATAGCTAGGTACTATACTGTATACCTGGACTGCACTATATAGCTAGGTACTATACTGTATACCTGTACTGTACTATAATGTATACCTGTACTGTACTATATACTGTATACCTGTACTGTACTATATAGCTAAATTGCTATACTGTATACCTGTACTGTACTATACTGTATACCTGGACTGTACTATATAGCTAGGTACTATACTGTATACCTGTGCTGTACTATATAGGTACTATACTGTATACCTGTGCTGTACTATACTGTATACCT